>NC_142500.1:17437310-17515958 GCF_965113065.1 Corylus avellana
CTATATAAATGGGCCAAATAGGGCAAAAAGATGGGACACATGAGCCTAATATAGGCCATTTGGACCTTCTTTCCATCATTTTTTTTTTTTTTTGGGGTTATAGGAGTTAAACGATCTGTCTTATGTCATTTTAAGGTCAAATTTGCTTAACCACTTAAACCGCTTATCATTTACAACAAAGAAGGATGGAGGTTATCAACGCATGGCGGAGCATAGAGGTGCGTGGTATAACTGGCAGAAGCCTTTGGTGGCGCATAAAACGTCAGATTTGGTTGATTTTTGTGGTGTTGTGTATATCGACTAATGAGTTTTCGATTGATGTGGTCAAAAACTTGACAGGATTCTCATATGACAATGATTCAAGACAAAAGGTTATTGAACAACGATGGGAGTTCCAGGAGGGAGGCACAACCATGAGAAGGGAAGTCCACAAGACTATTTGAGATCAAAGAGTGGCGTTAGTCAATGGCTCTGATACAATAAAGAAGATTGTAATTAAATAGAAAACGAAAGAGGGAGAGGAAGAAATAAAGAAATTAGAGATAAAAGATTTACGAGTGGTTCCATATTAAACATTTATATCCACCACTAGAAAAGAGCCCGACAAGGCTACATTGTAGTCTTATTAATTAATATTATTTTTTACAATGCTCTATTTTACGGAGCTTACAAATTATTTGAATAATTTCAAAACAAATCTAATCTTAATCAAATCACTTCATAAAGGATAAACAAATCCTCAAAGGGTTTTTATCCTTATCATATAGCGTAATACCATGAAAATCACTTGCTTAAAGAATAAAAAAAAGGGCAACATAAAGAAGATAAATTGGTAACTTCAAGCTTCCTATTATATCTTTGCTGTAAGACTGACTGTACATAACCATAGATCAATGGGAGCATGTTCACTATAACTCTCTGGTGGCAAGTCTCATTTTCCAAGAATCAAAATAAGTGGATAATCTGTTCCAAGAATCAAAACTAAGTGGTAGGAAAAACTTGTTTACTGCAAAAGGTTTATTCCATCAACTCTGAAGACGACTTCTCCTAATAAGATCTCCAAATCTTCGTAGTAGTGCTCTCTTTTTTCTTGAGCCTTTATCATAATTGTCTGGGTCCTCAAAATGGGTTCCATCAAGATGATCAAAATCATCTGAATGTAGTGTTTCTCCATCATCTGTGAATACAGGAGACGGCTTTTTCCTCTGATGGGCTGCTGAATCTGATGAAGCTAAACTGTCAAATATTGAGCCCCTAAGATCCTCATCATTGTGGGGGTCCTCGTCCACGTCCCTGTGCTTATTGGGAAGTTTCGACTCCTTGAGCCGAAAACTGAAAGCTTTGACCAGCTTGTTGCCATCTTTGTGCTCCTTATCTTCTTTCTTGGACTCCTTTGTTGGCGATTTCTCCTTGTCTTCTTTCTTTAACTCCTTTGTTAGTGCCTCAGAAAGCAACCGCTTCAACTCTTTGATGTTCTCAAAAGCAGCAGCTTCATTAAACCTAAGGTGTTCATTTTCTATGGCAAGGAATTTCAAAGCATCCTCCTTTTCAACCAGGCTATCCTTGAGTTGGGAATTTTCAGCCCGAGCAATCCCTGCAGCTTCTTTTGCAACATTAGCTTCATTCAGGGCCTGTTTGAGTATGTCACGCAACTTCTGATTTTCTTCCTTTGAGGCAATACCCTTTTTCTCTGCTGCTGTAAGCAACTCAAGCAGCCTACTGGTCTCTTCTTGTGCAGCAAACCTCTCCTCCTCAGCCTTTTTGATACAATCAACAAAGCCAGTTTCTTTCCCATTCCATGCCAAGAGGGACTCTTCAGCCTCTAATCTCAACCTTTCTGCAGTATTCTTATATCGATCAGCTTCTTTCCTTGCTTCATCCAAGAGTGCTTTGTACATTTCCTCCTTGCTCTTCAACATCACCTTCAAATTCTCTCCCTCCTCTTTCGCCTGCTCTAGCTCTGCTTGGCTTACGCTGAGTTTCTCCTTTGCCTGGCTAGCTTCTGTTGCCACTTCCTTTAGTGCTAGTGCCAAATCATCCATTGCCTTCTTCCCATGCTCTTCCGCCTCTGTTACCAACTTCAGTTCATTTTTAACCATTTCCATTTCCTCACTGAGTGTCTTTGCCTTCAAGGAAGCTGTTTTCTCACCCTCCAATTTCTTCACCCTCTCATGAAGAGAAGCAATCTCAAGCTTTTCCTCTTCAAGCAAAATCTTGGTTTGCTCAACCTGCTTTGTCTGAGCAACCAATGAATCAAACGTTTTTGTATTCAATTCCTTCCCTTTTTTGATTTCCACCTCCAATTCCTGAATTCTAATCTGACTGTCAGACAATAAAACAATCACCTTAGCCTCAGAGGTTTTCACACTACTCAACTCCCCTTTCAATTTACCCAATGAGGCATCTCTTTCTGCCAGTTTAAGCTCCAATTTTTTTGCCTTCTCTAGTTCAAGTTTCAAAGAGTTCATATTCTTTTCTTTGATGTTCAGTTCCTGGCTTGCAATCGACAATGCATCCTTCACTGAATTCAGCTCCATTTGCATCTCTCTGACCTTTTGCCTCATGTTGGCATCCCCAGCCACCTTTTTCATCTCTTTCACCTCATTAACTGCTCGATCCCTTTCTTTCTCGATTACATATAATTGCTCCTTCGTCTTCTTCAGCTCCTCCTCAACATGCCCTATATGCTGCTGCATCTTCGAAACAACGAACAATTCTTTTCTACCAAAAATTAACACAAAACCAATCATTCATGTCTAATCAAAATCCAACTAAATTTTTTTTCCCCTGTTTGCTCCAACTATTCAATTCCCATTGCTTATCAAAGAAAATCTTAGACAATAATTCAATTAACCAAGAATTCATAAAATCCCATCCTAAATCAAATAGAAAAACACCAAAAACAAATAAATAAATACCTCGGGCAGATTTGCAACCTCCACGGGTTTTTGGATACACTCGAAGATTAATTTCCGGTGTCAAAGAGCTTCCTTTGATACGTTTTGATACATGGAAGAATTCTTCTGAGAAAAAAGAAAAGACCCAGATCTAGAAACCAAGAATATTTGCCAAATTCGATGCGAAATGTATGAAAGAAATGGTAAGCAACGAAAGCGTGAAGGAAAGAAAATATAGAACCCACCAAAGCTAGCTAAAGGCCCAATACGAGCAAAAGCATAATAATAAAAAAATATCAAGACAGAGACAAATCTACGCAAGACGAAAGCATGAAATATCCTTGAAAGATTCAGGTAACAGAATGGAAGGAATCAAAGTGTGTGCTTTGAAGGCAACGCGCGTTTTGAATTGGTGATGCTTTTATTTGTATTTTCTATATATATAGAAAGAGACAGAGACAGAGATAATGGTCGTGGAGAAAAATCCGACGAGGTTGGCGGGTGATCCACTAAAGGAATCTACGGCTTGAATGTTTGACGTAGCGGCAAATATGAGAAAGTGAGGGGTGGGTGCTTAGAAATTTGGACACAATAGTTTGGCGAATGTTATTCGGATTGTACGCGCATTGTTTCTCATTGGGTGTGCTTTAGCCGGCTGAGCTGACGTGGTCTTAGGAGACTGTTCCAACAAATACCAACTAAATAAGTTAATTAGATTATTCGTTAGGATAATACATAAATGCGCGTAACGGTGTTGCAAGACTTACCTGTCTTAAATCCTTGCCTTTAAGTTATTCAGAATAATTAAGTTTCTGCATTAGTCGCACAACTTAACAACACTGGAATATAGGATTACAATTCCATAAATCCATAATGAGACTAGGTTTAGACTTTTAAGATCAAGAGCATTAAATGCTTTATTGATGTTTTTTTTTTTTTTTTTTTATTGGGATTGTTTCTTATTAAACTGTATGAATTTTTATTAAAAATGGGATTGTGAGATCCATCTATTTCAAGTATAGTAAATATCACATTCAAGGCTGTTGAAGACAGGTTGGCTTCATAACCCCTCTCTTAAACTATTCGCCCCCCCCCCCCCTAAAAAAAAACTAAGGGATCGTCGTCTTTTTTCTCATGCCAAGCGCTACCAATTTTTTCTCACAGGAAAAATGAAAATGGAGTCTTTTTTAAATATCTGTTTAGTTCTACTAGTGGTGAAAGAAAGCATCATCTATTCATCGTAGCTTATGTAGGAAGGTTTGAAGGATCACCAAGGTCAGCCTTTGATACCTTTCTCAAAACTTTGTAGTTTATTTTAATAACAAAAATAGAAATATAATAAAGTAAAAAGTTGGTGATGCGTGCATAACAAGTAGCAAATTAGCTTTTTGTACAAACAAAACAAATAAAGTAGTAAATTAATTAGCTAAGGAAAGAATATAACTCGACCTTGGTCAATGGTCACCACTGTTCCTGGAGATGTAAGGCAAACCAAATCCTGTAATGCCCCGATCAATGTCAATTGGGACAGGCAATTGAAAAAAGTTTTTTTGATGGGACTCGCATGTTGTAGTGTTGAGCATGTAACTTCATAGAGACCTCTCGTCTTTACCGTTAGACAAGTTGCAATTCGAATAAAAAATTGTAGCCAATCCTAATCCGAATGCAAATCAATATTGGACGGGTTCTTAGACAGTTGACTGTGCATATCCTAATCAGGTGACATCATCAATATCATGGACTCTTTGTACTTCTTTGTAACATGTGCTCCAAGCCATTGATTTGGAAATAAATGACCAATAATCCTTTCAATTAAATGTCCATAAACTCTTGAGATTCCTGGCAATTAGACAACAGTTACAAAGCTAAGTGTCCATTATGAGGCTGATAAATCAAGAAAGGCCATCTCCAAAATCCCCAAAAATCAAAGAATGTAAGACAGGGATACACTTCCAAAATCATGTAGGAAGGGTAAATAAGACTAATGATGTACGGCATAAAAACATTGGAGGCTTCCCGACATGACTCTAGTCGTCTTTTCAATTTTGCAGTTACCCATCGTTTAGTCCGATTGTGCGAAAATCCGTATCAACATGTTCCTTAGTTCTTGATTTGAAGCTCTCCCCCCTCCTTTGGATCCCTAGCAATTTTTTTAATCAAAATTGTTAGCAATTTAATCAGCAAAATGGGAGAGAGCTTTTATAGGGCTCACCTGCCTGAGCAAGTCTCAACAACTCGCTCCTTGTTTGGGCGAGTAACCCCAATAAAAAGCTCTCATATTTCTTAAACAACAACCCCCAATCTTTTGTTAAAACTAAAGTTTTTTCTTTCACCCATTTATCTCAATTAAGGTCGAACTCTATATACCTCTTCGAGAGAGCAAATGCAATGAGTCACATAGATGCTATTGGAAATAAGGATGCTTCTCAACAACCCTTGATGAGATTCAACAAGCACCATTAAAGGATCCATTGCATGTTTCAGTTGGGCCTATTACTAGAGCAAGATCCAAGAAGATCAAAGAAGCACTTAATGGGCTGATTGAAGAGATTTGGGCTGATTCTAAAATGGGGCATTCCAAGCTTGGCCCAAAGGGAGATGAAGGCGTAATAAATTTGATCCAAGCTATTCATGGAGCAGATTGCACAAAATTTCCTTAGCAATGGCATGGATTAATGGTTGATTATGGCTGATTGACTATCCAATTACATATCAATTAATTGGATGATTGACTTGCCAAATTACATGCCAATTAGTTGGTTGATTGGCTTACCTATTTCAAGACCTTCCTTAAGCGTGATTTAATTGCCAATCTCAGTCTATTTTTGGCATGGAGGAGCTGCAAATTTCAGACCAAATCAACCTTAATTTTAGACTTTTATTAGTTAGTCCTTTTTTACTTGATTTACTTTCCAATGTTGGAACCAATTTAATTTCCTTTCCATAGCAAGTAGGTAGTCATATTTTCAGCCATGCTTATAAATAGCATGCACTCATTGTAATGGGGATCATCAATGAAAAATACAAAAAGTGAGCTTTGCTTCTTCTATTAGTTCTTCAGAGAACTTGTGAACTTATCAAGGATTCTTCCTTGTGGCGTTCAAACCTATACCTTCGGTTTGCGTTTCGTTTATAAACGTTGGGTCGAAGGTTCTTACTTTTTATACCTTTGGTTCGCGTTTCATATATAAACGTTGGGTCGGGGTTTTCTATCTAAAAATCTGATTTTTAGCTTTCTTGGGTTAATTTCCAATATTGTTTGTTGGGTCTCAAAGCGTGTCGATTGAGGTTCGCATCATTTGGTATCAGAGCACAGGCTCTAAAATCAGGTTTACTATCCTTTTTATCTTTTGTTTATCATTATCATCCTATCTTCTTCTTTTTTTTCTTTTTTTTTTCTGTTTGTATTCATTATTCCTTCTTGTTGTTTTGCGTCGTATACCAAGTACAAAAAAAAAAAAAAAAAAAAAAAAAAAACAATTGTCCTCTTTCTTTTGATGTAGCTGATGATTCGAGGACGAATCCTTTGAAGAGAGGGGGAATGATGAGAATCAACAAGCACCATTAAAGGATCCATTGCATGTTCCAGTTGGGCCTATTACTAGAGCAAGATCCAAGAAGATCAAAGAAGCACTTAATGGGTTGATTCAAGAGATTTGGGCTGGTTCTAAAATTGGGCATTCCAAGCTTGGCCCAAAGGGAGATGAAGGCGTAATAAATTTGATCAAAGCTATTGATGGAGTTGATTGCGCATAATTTCCTTAGCAATGACATGAATTAGTGGTTGATTATGGCTGATTGACTTTCCAATTACATACCAATTAATTGGATGATTGACTTGCCAAATTACATGCCAATTAATTGGTTGATTGACTTAAATCAACCTTAATTTTAGGCTTTTATTAGTTAGCCTTTTTTTTACTTTATTTAGTTTCCAATGTTGTAAACCAATTTAATTTCCTTTCCATACTAGGCAGGTACTCTTATTTTCAGCCATGCTCTATAAATAGCATGCACTCATTGTAATGAGAAGATCATGAATGAAAATTAGAAAAAATGTGAGACTTGCGCCTTCTTTTGGTTCTGCAAAGAACTTGTGAACTTATCAAGGATTCTTCCTTGTGGCGTTCAAATTTATATACCTTCGGTTCGCGTTTCATTCATAAACGTTGGGTCGATGGTTGTTTCCTTATATCTTCGGTTCGCGTTTCATTTATAAACGTTGGGTCGATGGTTGTTTCCTTATACCTTCAGTTCGCGTTTCATTTATAAACGTTGGGTCGATGGTTGTTACTTATACCTTTGGTTCGCGTTTCATTTGTAAACGTTGGGTCAAGGTTTTCTTTGACCCAACGTTTACAATAAAGTAAACGTTGGAAAGTGAATAAAGTAAAAAAGGACTAACTCATAAAAGCCTAAAATTAAGGTTGATTTAAGTCAATCAACCAATTAATTGGCATGTAATTTGGCAAGTCAATCATCCAATTAATTGGTATGTAATTGGAAAGTCAATCAGCCATAATCAACCATTAATTCATGCCATTGCTAAGGAAATTATGCACAATTAGCTCCATCAATAGCTTTGATCAAATTTATATGCCTTCGGTTCGCGTTTCATGTATAAACGTTGGGTCGATGGTTGTTTCTTTATACCTTTGGTTCGCGTTTCATTTATAAACGTTGGGTCGAGGGTTGTTTCATTATACCTTTGGTTCGTGTTTCATTTGTAAACGTTGGGTCAAGGTTTTTTATCAAAATCTGCATTTTAGCTTTCTTGGGTCCGTATTCCAATATTGTTGTTGGGTCTCAAAGCAAGTCGATTGAGGTTCGCATCAACCCTATGATCCTATCCACGAGTCAAACTCAAATATATTGAAGATAAGGAGATATTTGAAGAATCAAATTTTGCCTTATATTTTGCTAAAGTTGTTAGAACCGTAAACTCACAGTTCAAGTGGCGGAAACGATCCAGGAAAAATTCACTAACAAAAGAGTAGAGTACAAAGAGTAGTACAAACAAAACCACTCAAACCCAAAAACCCCAATACACCCCAATCTCACTCAAAAGAGAATTAGATACAAAAGAGAAAATATTCTCTAAGTATTTCAACACTCCAAAAGTGAGATCAAAATAAAGAAAAATTGGTGTATTTCTTCTTCTCTTTGCAACACAAGTCTCTCTCTCTCGGCAACTCTTTCTTTTCTTCTTTCTCTCTTTTTCTTGCTTACAACCAAATCATTCAGTTATTATTTTCTATTTAGATGCCTCCTTAAAAAAATTAAAAAAATTTTTTTAAAAAAAAGACTCTTTGTTTAGGTTATTAGTATTTATTTTATATTTTAAGTTATTTTGTAATTTAATAATAGATTTGACCCAAAGTCAATAAAAATTAGGGTTAGAGAGTGTTCTTTTTTAACAATTTAAAAGAAATGAATGGAGATTATATTATCTCATTGAGATACTCTAGTTAGATATAAGGTTTCTCTTTGTGAGGTGTGACTCTTTTTCTGTTTGGCGGTGAGACTTTGTCAAACTCTATTGTCGGCCATTGGCAGGCCGGTGAGCCCCATAACTATGAGAATCCAAATCCCTAATTTTCTTAGCCGCTATCTCCCCTAATTCCGCGTTTGAGTAGACACAGCACGCAGCCAGCGGAAAATAATCCAAGAAATGCTACGGCTACCCCATCTGGTTCAAAGCCATTCAAAATCAGTTGATGGAAAAGGGCTAGAGCTTTCTCGTAGAGGCCACGCTGTTCAAGTGCAGCAATAATGGTGTTTCAGGAAACAATGTCAGGACTCTGAATTCTCCAGTTCTGCTTCTACAATTCCCTCGCTTCATCGATTCCTCCATTTTCCACGTACCCACTAATCATAACCGTCCAAGAAACAGC
The DNA here is from genome assembly GCF_965113065.1 of Corylus avellana. Taxonomy (NCBI): domain Eukaryota; kingdom Viridiplantae; phylum Streptophyta; class Magnoliopsida; order Fagales; family Betulaceae; genus Corylus; species Corylus avellana. Next base: position 17,446,102 of record NC_142500.1, read on the forward strand.
ATTCTTACGCATAAATTAACGCATTGCTTGGAAATACTTCAAAGCCTCTTCGACCCTCTCGTGCTCTACAAGCCCAGATATCTTGGAATTGCAAGACACCAAATTCCTCACAGAGTCACAGGCACGAAACTGAACAACGTCGTCGACCCTTCAAGAAACCCTTTTGCCAATACCCGCTAACGATAACATTCCAAGTAACTATGTCATTCGTTAGCATTTTGTCGAACAGTCGGCGTGCCGCATCAATTTGGCCGGCTATGGCCCTCAAGTGAGAGGGCACTAAACTTGACGCTAGAAGCATACACTTCATGGATTATCAGTGTGGTGGTGTTTTAAAGTGTCCTCTTTTTAGTGACCTCAAAAAAAATTTTTATAGTATTAGAGGTGAACTAAGATGAGAGTTCGACTCTCAAAATAAGATTAATCAATCTTATTAATATTAGTCGCCTTATGTTATACTAATGCTATGATAGAGTTAGGTTATGCTATAGTTAAGTCGGATTGGATGAAGAGCATTTCATCTCTACTGCCTAAGCCCTATGCGCTAAAGTAAAATAGCTACAGACTAGAGTTGATCTCTCCTTATTAAAAAAATAAAAGGTATACTGTGACTCTGTGAGTAGGGTGTAAACCCGGTTTCAGTTGGAGGTTGTAGGGTATAACCGCTAACCGTAGCCAGTTGGTTATATAATAACAACCAATTGGTCAATTTTAACAACCAAAACCGGTAACCAATTACCTGGTTATATAAAAACAACTAGTTACCATTAGCTAGCAAGATATACAGACCAGTAACCAGGTTTTTAAAAAAGGTTAAATACCAAATACCCTCCTAGGGTTTGGTAACTTTATTTTTACCCCCCTGGGGTTTTGATAAATGATCAAATTAGTCCATCCGTTAGTTGACCGTTAGGACTGACACGTGGATCAATCAGATGTTGACATGTGGCACCTAATTAATTTTTTCTAAATTAAAAAAAAATGTTTTTTTTTTTTTTAAAGAAAAAAAAAATTGGGGGTGGCCGAAACCACCCCCAATGGTGATTGGGGGTGGTTTCGGCCACCCCTGGTACCCAGGGGGTGGCTCGGCCACCCCCATCCGGCCAGATGGGGGTGGCCCCAATTTTTTTTTTTCTTTTTTTTTTTTTTTAAAAAAAATATATTAAATAGGTGCCACGTGTCAACATCTGATTGGTCCACGTGTCAGTCCTAACGGTCAACTAACGGATGGACTAACTTGGTCCTTTTTCAAAACCCCATGGAGGTCCTGTGATAAAAATGAAACCCTAGGAGGGTAAAAATAAAGTTACCAAACCCCATGGGGGTATTTGATATTTAACCCTTTTAAAAAATTGAGTATTTTGGGCCTATGCCTATTTTTTGAGCTTAATTTAAGCCTTTTTTTTTTTTTGGGTCCTTTTTTAAAAACAATTTGAACTTCTTTAGCCCAATAAATTAAGCTTTGTTGCGGTTGTCATAAAAAAATAAAAACATTACATTTACATTTTTAAAAATAACAATAACTTATATAGGGTGGTTGCACAACCTCCCTTTTGTGCCCACCAATGAAGAGTTGTCACCTTGGAGCATAATAACAAAATAAAATCAAACCATTATCAGGTTTTATCAATTTTTTCTTAAAAAAAAAAAATTAAAAATTAAAAATGCTAATAAGAGATCAGCCACCCAGTAGTGGCTGGCCACCACCCCCAACCCATGGGGGTGGCCGCCCAACCACCCCATGGCCTAGGGATGGCTGGGCGGCCACCCCCAAGACCAGGGGGTGTCCCGCCCGGCCACCACAATGGCCTATGGGGTGGCTAGGCCTAGGGGTGGCCCACGCGACCACCCCATGGCCTGGATGGGGTGGACGCGCCACCTCCCTAGCCCATGGGGGTGGCCGCGCAAGCCACCGCTAGGCCATGGGGTGGCTCGCCAACCACCCCATAGGCCATGGGAGTGGCCGACGAGCCACCCTAATTCTGATTCCCATAGGCCATGCGTGGCCACCCTAACCGGATCTAGGGTGGCTCGCCGGCCACCCCAATCGGATCTGGGGTGGCTCGCCAGCCACTCACATGGCCTATGGGGTGGCCGACGGCCCACCCCAAGTGGGTTTGCCACCCCTTCAAATCTATTTTTTTAAAAAAAATAATAATAAATTTTTATTTTATATGAAGTATAATTTGATGTGGTTGTATCTTTGTTTTAAGTATAAACTTACTGAAATTAGCTGATGTGTCAGCGTTTAATTGGTAACACAAAAAAAGACTTGTGCAATAAGTAGACCTAAGTCGCTCTCTTTAAAAATATATACACCCTATTAAATCCAGGCTGATTTACACCCGTACTCGTGGGTTGAAAAAAGTTATGGGAGGTAGAGGGAGGACGTGGCACGAAAAGCAGAGCATGTGCTAGCGGAATGGGATGCAGAAAAGGAGATTCCAAGAGTGGAATCTGAGTTTTGCAGGGACATCGGTTTGAGAAAGCGGAGGACAAGCCATCTTTTATTATTTATTTTGTAGTTACGGATAAGTGATAAATGAAGGAAGCATTTACATAATAAAAGCAATAGTATTTAAAATTACATATGATGAGCTTTTCTGCTTGTTTTAACAAGGTGATGTACAACTTTTTAAAGTTCAAAAGAACATTGTAATTTGGGCTATAACATAAAATGGTAATTTGTTACGAACAACTTGACAGGGTCACCCAACCAATACACCCACGATCATACCCATTACGCAGCAATAAACAGAACCCCCACTCCTCCCCAGCAATAGGGCAAGAGGAACCAAACACCTAAAACCAGGGACGCATTTGCCCCCCACGAATGAATCATTAAAGAGTATATATAGACGGCTTTTATGAAGTGTGTGGTATACATTCAACCCAGAGTACAAACAAAACAACTGGTACGCGACTTCAAAAAAACCAACTTCATTGTCATCATCTTCCACCACACCGCAACACACAATTGTTTATTCACTTTTCACCAACCAGGTATCAAACGCGGCATATAATCAGACAAACACAAATTAAAGAGCCCCAATTCTAAGAATAACAAACTAAACTAGATTAGATGCAATAGAGGTTGTCCAACACATAATTGTGGCTGCACACATCCACAGAAAACAAAATTAACAGCAATACACACCCATTAAAGATCCACCATTCCCAGAAACAAAACACCCCATTAACATCACACCACCAATCCCAGCCAGGCATCATTACACAAAAGTCTTTGGCCTGTTAACAAATATTCCTTCCATATCAACTACAGCTCAATACTAGACCTACATCAAGCTACCTAACAGAATTTTAATAGAGAGAGAGAACAAAACAAAGACACCACCAAAGCATATTCCACATCAACCAAAGCATATTCAATTTCCTCCACCGTGCGCAGCCAGTCTTCCCCATTTGAGGCGCATCGCTTAGGCACGCTCGCCCCTGATCCTCCTAGCCAGCTGGATATCCTTAGGCATGATGGTAACCCGCTTGGCATGGATGGCACAGAGGTTGGTGTCCTCGAACAGACCTACCAGGTAGGCCTCGGCCGCCTCCTGAAGAGCCAAGACAGCATGGCTCTGGAAACGCAGATCAGTCTGCAACCAAAACGTCCAAAATCATTAGCAAAAAGAGATTTAACCAAAAACCCATCTACATATCAACGCACAAAAAGAAAAGAGAAAAGATCACCTTGAAGTCCTGGGCAATTTCACGAACAAGCCTCTGGAAGGGAAGCTTCCTGATCAAGAGCTCGGTACTCTTCTGATACTTACGGATTTCACTACATAACATAGAAAGAAAATTACATGTTAGACAAAACCAATCATATACCCATAATCAAATGACTAAAAAAGGCAGATTTAACAGAGGAAAAAACGACTCACCGAAGAGCAACAGTACCAGGACGGTAGCGATGGGGCTTCTTGACCCCACCGGTGGTGGGAGCAGACTTACGGGCAGCCTGTGTGTAAACAACGAACAAAATTAAGACTAGCAAAAGAGAACTAACACGTTTATTTTCAAACAAAGCTGCGAGAGAATACGAGTTTTATTGAATATCACAAACCTTGGTAGCGAGTTGCTTCCTGGGAGCCTTTCCTCCGGTGGACTTGCGAGCAGTTTGCTTCGTACGGGCCATCTGCGAGAAATACCAGAATTAACATCATTCACAATCTTATTCCCTATATAATTGAACGTTGACTTTCTGTTTGATTACCAAAAAAAAAAAAACCAAAGAAACAAAGAAAATCCAAATACTTCTCGTGTCCTCCAAAATTTTCCCAAAATTCAGAATTTAAATCTTTAAAACCCGCTAATTGAGTAGAAGCCAGAGAATGATAGATCTAAAATTTTCTCGGCAACCAACCAAACATTCGCAAAACAGGAGAGGACCTCTCAGAAAAATCAACCACATCAAACAACAAAAGTCCAATAAAATCTCACAATACTAATCCTTGCTTATCAACTAATTAACGAAAGCATACATACACCTTCTGAAGCAAGAAAGTTTCAAAACCCTAACTTTCAATTGAAACCATTTCAATTTCAATCTACAACCGAAATAGAAAACCCTAAGTTTCAAAAATAGAGGTAGGAAAAAAGTAAAACTTACCTCTGAACAATTCTGTCGCTAACTCTCTCGACGAACCAAAGATTTGTAAAGGCCAGAGGTTGAGGTCTATATATAGCGCGTGAGTCGGGATCGGACGGATATAATTCACTATCTGTGTGTTTTCTCTGTACAAGATCGGACGGCGAATGAGGTTATGATTTGTGTTTTCTCGACTGAAGTGGACGGCGAAGATGAGGTTTTGAGGGGTGACGCGGATCGTGATTCCTGAATCTTAGATTTCTATTGGCTGAAGTTAATTGAACTTTTTCTCGTTTTCGGATGTTATTTTGGTTGCGTAGTAGTTTGGATTTAGGAAGGTTTGCATTTGTTGCACGGAAGTTAACGTGGCATTTAATTTGCGACAAGGTTTTTTTTTCTTTTTTTGGTCCAAATTCAATCCACTATTTTTAGTAAAATTAACAAAATATGTGACCTCTATCATTAGAGTCACGTTTATTTTTAAAATATACATGGAAATTATGTGATCTATAACTAGGTGTTAATGTCATAACGAAAAAAAATAATAAAATACACACAAATTTTTTAAAATTTTTTAGAAATGTTATTTTGTAAAGTAGTGATTTAGGAAACATTAGCGTTAATGAACAGTGTACACGCCAGTGTTCATATATTATATTATTAAATAAGATTTTATAATATATGAACACTGGCGTGCACACTGTTCATACACGCTGGTGTTCCCTAAATCACTACTCTATTTTGTATTATTTTAATATTTTTCTTACATACTCTCAATCTACCCTTATTTTAAAATATATATATATATATTAAGATTGATTTACAAGTGGATTAAACATGATCTCTCTTACATAATTTGAATTACACCACCAAAAGCGACAATAAAATATAAAGGTGGTCCAACACATCCCTCTTTTATAAAGTAATGTTATTTAGTAGACTGTTTCATGTTTCATACAAGATAATATGACAATAAAAATTAATATTTGTAAAAGAAACTTAAACTTAATTTTTAAAGAAATACTAGGGATCAATATTTTCTTCATATTTGGTCCATCTCATTTTACAAATCAAGTATTAGATTTATAAACTTATGTGAAACCTACATAAGTCAATGGTAAACTTTACAAATCTAATGGTTGATTTATTGAATTTATAGGAAAATATAGACAAATTATAAAAAATTTATTGACCCATAGCATTTCTCGAATTTTCATTGTCACGTCATTTTTATTATATGAGTATAACATATTTAGTTACTAAATAGAATTACTCTTTTTTTTGAATTAAACTTATATCAGGATGAGCCTTAAAACCCCATTTTTACAATCCCCAATCAATAACTGACACATAAGCAAAAACATAAAAAGTGCACAAAAATAACTTGAATCAAAATACACTAGATTTGAGCTCATTTGAACTCAAAGAGAGAAGAACTTCAGAGAATACACCCAACCACCCAGTCGTGGGTGACTCACGGTTGGTCACAGCTGTGACCCAGCCAGGAGTTACCTTCTCCGGCGCCGTGAGTCACTTTTTTCGGCTTTTAGGGTGATAAAATTCTTAAAAGGTTAACATTTCACCTATAAATTTTAGTTTTGAATACAAAACCGAGTTTTGAGGCATTATAAATTGGTTTTGAAGCGGATCACAGAGGGTTTTGAGGCGAGTCACAGCCGGCTAGACCCATGGGTCACACCAGCCACGCCATACTCAGGCATCTTGAGTTTGGCCTGGGTCTTGCTAGCTACGAGATTTTTGTTTTCTCTTTCTCATTTTGATTTGGTGTAATTGTTCTCGCTTTTTTTTTTGCATTTTTTTTAAATTAATGATGTGTCACATGGTGATTGGATGTTGTAAAAATAGCTAGTTTACACCAAGAACTAATAGTAAGAGCATTCCCAATGAAAGAGTCAAATATTACTTTTATCTAAAATAGCTATTCAAATGTTTAAAAAAGCTCCTACATTGGATTAGAAAAAAAAAAAAAAAAAAAAAAGTAAAATAGATATTTGATAGCACTACAAAAAACACATTTTTTGCTGACCCATGATTACTGACGTGTCAGGTCGTCTGACACGTCAGTAAATCTTGCTGACGGGGCTTTCCTGACGTGTTTCGGTCGTGAAGAATGTGGGTGTCAGGAAATCGGAATTCCTGACGTGTCGAAATTGACACGTCAGGAATTACTGACGTGCTGAATTTTCACACGTGAGTAAATCTTCTGACGTGTGAAAATTGACACGTCAGGAAATTCCTCACGTGTCAAAAACTGACACGTCAAGAAATTACTGACGTGTCAAAATTGACACGTCAGGAAATTGCTGACGTGTCAGTTTTTGACACGTCAGTAATTTATTGACGTGCCAAAAATGACACGTCAGGAAATTACTGACGTGTCAAAAACTGACACGTCAGCAATTTGGTTCAAAACGAACCAAATTTGCCGACGTGTCAAAATTGACACGTCAGTAATTACTGACGTGTCAATTTTTGACACGTCGGCAAATTTGGTTCGTTTTGAACCAGATTTTTTCCCTCCCCCCTATATTTTTTGTGATTTATTTCAGGACTATACCCGAATTTTGTGTTACGGTTCACCTGATATTCAATCTATCCATCAAAACCATGTAAATAATATACAATTTTTCCATCAAATAACATACATCATATCCATTAACATCAATCACAAACTACCCATCAAAACTAACTTCAACACACCATAATAACACAAATAACATAATATATATACACCAATCACAAATATATATATAAACTAACTTCAACACACCAAAAATGTCACATACTAACATAATATACACAAATACAATTACATCAACTTATACACAACTGTGAATAGCCTCAAATTCTCGACCAGACTAGCGATCATTGACATCCATAGCATCCTCTCGACGATGTCCATTACCTGCAAATGATAAAACAAACAATATTCACCAATAAAACAACCACCAAACAAATAAAATCCACTAACGGTAGATGATAATACAAACAATCATTGAGCCCGAATACAAACAATCACGTCGGTAAAGTGAAAGAAAAATGCTCGAATATTCACCTAACTCAGTTGTTAATTATTACACAGTAAATGATATAACTAAAATAGGTAAAACGTTGAAGTTAGCAGAACTTTGATATAAAAAAAAAATTAGAAAAAAAATTAAGTCAATATATATATGCATGGTCACATAGCAATCAATAATATATAGACATGAGACAATGAACTTCGTTTTTCCCATGGCAATTATGTGAGACATATGATCTTCTTCTTTTTTCCATTGCAATTATAGAACTTCCATATAGGTTATTAATGTTGGGGGTTCAATGGAAGATATGATAAACACAAAGGGAAAGCGCCCTCCCTAGCATTGAGTGCATTTATATCTATTTATATTTAGAGTTACAAAATTAAGTTTATGAAGAACTGGTCTTGATGATATTGATATGCATGTATTGCTTCGTGCCATGCAGTTATATCCATTTATACGTGCATGAATAACTCTAAATAATTATCTCAACCAGCAAAACTCTAACCCACATCCATCACCAAACCAACCATGATATATAAACCAAATTTAAGCAAGATTTACAACATCATTAATTATTTAGAATGACTACAACATATCCAAATTCTAAATATATATATATAGGGACAGTTATAAAACTAACTTGACTATTAAAAAAAGTCAGTACCTGATCCACTGTCGACCGACGATCGCACCATCGCAAAGGGTGGGGAAGCATTGTCTGGTGGGGTGTGAAACCGGATCATTTCCTCAAGTTGGCGAAAACGGGCGTCAAACCTTGCCTGACGTTCAGCCTCCTGTTCAGCTGCCTGTCGCGCTACCCGGGCATTGTTCTCAGCCATCTGCTCCGCCACTTGCTGGGCTACCCGCGCATTGTTCTCGGCCAACAACGCATCCATCTCTTCCTTGTGCTTCGCCCTCTCCGCGTCAAGCGCTCTATCAAGTGTGTCTTGTGATATCGTGGAATACCTGACGTTTCCTGACCGTGCCTGTGACGGTGTATAGTATGAGTGTATGGTCCCCCGCACAGGCAGAATATTTGGTCCGGCCATCCGAACCCTACCGGCATACTCAGGCTTATTTCCCATTGCCTGGGCGAATGCGTCGTTTGGCGCCCACCTGACCGTTCCCTCTGTGATGCTAGACGATGCTGCAGGGTCGGTGGGTATAAGCTCATTCATCTTTTCCTGAATGTCACATTAATTATTGAGTCAGTGGGTCGCACAACTGTTAATCGCAAATAATTTATCAAATATACAAGCAAAACAACATATGAAAAGTGAATATCATACACATCTCTCCTTCACAATATCATTCGGATATCCACCGCCCTTCTTCGTGTGTGACTTGACATAATTGTGTGCACGAGTGGGTTGATGGCCCAAACGTTCGGCCTGCATTTAAAATAGGTAATTCATTTATTTTTAAATATATCAATACGATATAATGTTAGATATATATAGGATAAATTACACACGTACCTCCTCATGTGTCAACCTGGCATAGCTCATTGATCCGGTGCAATGTGGTGAATCATTTAATGCTCGCAAGCTTTTCATTTTCGCCGCATACTCCTACACAGTTAACACTTTTAATATGTTAATACCAATACAATTACAATAAATGACAGTACACAACACTAAGAATTTAACTCATGACCTACCCTATTCTCCTGGGTACACCATCTCTCCAATAAGATATCCAGATCGACGGGATTGTACTCGCCTAGCGTCTGTCCCCCCAGTCTTGCCCGTATAGTGTCCGGCGTATCTTCCTCCGTAATGGCACATATTTTTTTGAGCTCGTGCCTCCAAGTCCGCAGCTTGGAACCCATATCCTTAAATGCTTCATTTTTTACTGCTTCCAAGTTGTACTCGGGTGGAACGAAAAAGTATGCATGCACAAGTTCAACATTGATAAATTAAAAAATAAAATAAAATATGTGTATATGCATTTACTTACTAAACACACATATATATAGCGTACTTAGAGTGTATATATACATATATACATTACTAGTGTTTAACTTATTATTAAAAAACATACCATCAAGGCGTCCCAAATATCCTCCTTGGTACGGTCCGGTACCTTCGACCAATCGTCCGGTATTCGGACGAAATTTCCGCTCCTAACTATGTCTCCGGTCATCCGTCTGAACCGCACGGCACTAAATCCAACGGGCTGGCATGATGCATTGTACTCCAAAATGATCCGTTTGCCGGGGGGGACTCCCGGCCGCCTGTGCGAATCAAGAATGGTAAACACCTCAATAACGGTGTTTCCTTCAGAATCAGTACCTAACAAATTAAAAATTAGTTAGGTAAGTTATTTCGAATTCAATACTAGGTAACAAGTAAATTAAAACCAAATCAACAACGACATTAAAGTATATACACTTACTTATGATCCGGACCTGCCGAGAGCTTAACCGAGCGTCGGGAGCAGGGTTGGTGGGCTGCGGGTCATCTGTGGCCTGTGCCCCACCTGCCATGTGTTCCTGGGCCTCTGTCTCAGTGTCCTCCAGACCTGCTTTGTAGTTTTTAATAATGTTTAGAATTCTATGAAATTGTAGTTGTAGTTGTAGTTAAATATAATTGATATTGCACCAATATAGTTAGAAACTTTCAATCTTTTGAATCTTTTAAAAAACAGTCGGGCGTACCTGCGCTATGCTGGGTGTAAAGCCGCTCGACATCGCCCTCATAACTCTGTCGTAACTCGCTGTACGGGTACGAATCAACCCGAAACCCGGTTTGGGCCATGCCTGCCCGAGTGTATGTAGCATGGACAGGGGTCTCCCCTTCCATCGTACCTGGAAGAACTGGTCGATATCCTTCCTGTATCCCAAGAAGCTGAGCAACGTCTTGTTGCTCGCTGTCATCAAGTTGGACTGCCGGAGACCCAGGCGACGTAGACTGCCGCACTGCGGACGAGCCCCTGCGTGCTTTCCTCTTCCCCTTTGTACTCATGGTACCCTGTAAAAAACACCACAAACCCAATTAATTTCTTAAACAATGTATGAAATGTTTACTACATTAAGTATGCATGAATAATAGTGCACAGCTCAATTAAGTGTGTTGATGTAATGTGCATGTAGTGAACAACTACCAATCAAAACATAAATATAAAATTAATTATACTAATATACATACGCTTCGGTTGGATCTAAGTCGTGTCTGACGTATTCGATATGATCTTCTAGATCGTGATCAACATTTCTGGGCAAAATAAGAGGCTCACACTCGTGGTAATTGGCACATGAATCTTGATGTCCTTCAACCTGACCAACGTCGTATATGTTTCTAGGCTTGGTCCTTACTGCGCAAGCCCAATCTGGGCACCTATCATCTTATACGTAAAATACCTGGTCAACTTGTGAAGTTAGCACATACGGCTCATCAGAAACCAGGTCTCCCGTGTGGACAAGGTTTTTGAAGTTGACAAGTACTATACCATACTCATCCACCTTGTACCCCTTGTCCCTCGTATTGTCTGCCCAATCACACCTAAACAGAACGTACTTAGTCTTGTCGAAATACTCAACCTCAATTATTTCCGTTAACTTCCCGTAGTACGTGTCGCCATCAAGAGTCGGCACACACACCCCGCTGTTCTGAGTCCTCTTTCCGGCATCAGATGCAATAGTGCGAAACAGCTTGCCGTTAACCACATATCTATTGTATCTGACTGCTGCCTCCCTCGGCCCTTTACAATGCATTACCAATTTGTCACCAAGTTCATTCCTGGATCGCTCGTCCAATCGATCGACCTGTGAATATATTACGTACAATGGAAACGCACGGTTACTAGCTTTAGTTGATTTTAAAAATAGCACGCAAATAACTCCGACAATTGTGATAAGGTAAACATCACATCATTCTTACGTAGTTACGGTACCACTCGCAGAACAAGTCATAATGTTGGGTTTCCAACTGAGCCTCTGTTGTTCGTCCCCTATTGCATGATCGCCTAAGCGTATCTATGTGCATCCTACAATTCGAAATTATGTTAATTATAATTCAATACGAGCAATATTGTCACAACTTCATTGAGCATGCAATGTGCCAACAAAAGATCTCTACTTACGTCCGCAATTGATGAAACTCGTCCAAGTTGAACATAATATACCGGTGTATCTGTGTCATTGTGATTCGGTCGAGTCGGACTCGTGTTCCATTTCCCTTTGAACCATCCAGATTTCTTTGTATCCTATTGTGAAAGGTTGGTGTATTCTCTAAATATCTCGAACAAAACGTCACCAACTCAGTTGCTATGTAGCCCTCCGCAATGCAGCCCTCAGGAGCCGCTTTGTTGCGCACATTAGATTTGAATACTCCAAGGCTCCTAAATATGAACCAATACATATTTTCAGTTTAGTTAGTACTTGTCATGTATTGGCACCTGAAACCAAAAAATAGAAGAATATCCGTAAACAAATTTTACCTCTCTGCCGGATACATCCATCTATACTGTACAGGTCCACCGAGTCGGCATTCACGGATAAGATGCACGACCACATGAACCATGCTCGTAAAGAAGCTGGGGGGGAAAACTTGTTCCATCTTGCACAACGTGATACAGATGTCACACTGTAGTCGGTCAATATCCTGTTCGGTCAATGTTGTTGAACATAGGCACCTGAAGAATGTGGACATCTCAACAAGAGGTCTAACCACATTGCTTGGAAGTGAACCACGCAATGCAATAGGTAGAAGCTGCTGCATCAGTACATGACTGTCATGACTCTTTAACCCCGATATCGTACGGTCCTTCAGTCGTATACAACGAGAAATGTTCGAGGCATATCCGTCGGGCACCCTTACATTTCGTAGCACTTTCAAAAAATGTGTTTTATCATCCTTGGACATCGTGTGGGTAGCTTGTTGATAATAGGTCTTACCATCCTGTAGGTCCACAAATGTATGAAGTGTACGTCTCAAGCCCATTTCTTGCAAATCTAAGCGGGCGGCGTGGTTATCCTTCGTTTTCCCTGGAATGTCCAGTATTGTACCAAGTATGTTGTCCATGACGTTTTTCTCTATGTGCATAACATCAAGATTATGCCGCAATAAATTATCTTTCCAATACGGCAACCTAAAGAAAATACTTTTCTTCTTCCACACTACATGGCCATTATTCGTCTTCTGTTTTTTTCTTTCTTTTTTCTCAGCCTCCCTTGCCTGACCGGCGTTCTCATCCCCAAACACCATCCCTTCTAATTGGCTTATGACTTCATCTCCACTTGGCACATCAGGGGCACATTCTAGTTCTACGTTGCCGTCAAATGTGCTTTTGTTTCGTCTCCATGGATGATCCATGGGCAAGTATCGTCTGTGCCCCATATAACACCATTTATGGCCATGTTTTAACCATTTTGACCATGTCGAGTTCATACAACACGGACATGCCTTCTCACCCTTGGTAGACCATCCAGACAAATCTGCATATGCTGGGAAGTCATTAATTGTCCACATCAACTGCGCTCGCATAACAAAATTATTTTTCTTTGAGGCGTCATATGTGCGAACCCCTACATTCCATAGATCTTGTAACTCTTCAATTAAGGGTTGAAGGTAGACATCTATATCCATTCCAGGTGAACTTGGGCCCGGAATAATCAATGATAGTATAAAAGATGTGTGTTTCATGCACATCCAAGGAGGCAAGTTGTAGGGTACAACCATTACAGGCCAAGTGCTGTGCGATGTAGTCATATTCCCAAATGGATTAAATCCATCAGAGGTTAGTCCGAGCCTTACATTCCTGCTGTCCGCTGAAAACTCCTGATGTAAATTGTCAAATGACTTCCATGCTAAGCCGTCGGCTGGATGCCTCAATACGCCATCCTTAGTGCGGCCTTCTGCATGCCACCTCATAAAGCGTGCTGTATGTTCTGACATAAACAACCTCTGTAGTCGTGGTATGAGTGGAAACCACCGCAACACCTTCACCGGACGTTTCTTGCCCGATGATATGGGTTGACCGTCCTCATCTAAATTGATTGCTTCCGTCCATTTAGATTCTCCACATACGGTACATGAATCCAACTCTTTATTGCCCTTCCAGAATAGCATACAGTCATTACGGCACGCTGGAATCTTCTCATAGCCTAGTCCCATGTCTCGCAAAAACTTTTTCGCCTCATATGTATTAACTGGCAGAGTTTCACTAGTCTCGGGTAGCAACTGATTGATGAACTCTAGGAAAGCCGAGAAAATCGAGTTACTAACTCCACCAACACACTTCAAGTTGTACAGGTGAACAGTGGCACTTAATTTGCTATGTTTTGTCCCAGTATGAAGTGGCTTCTCCGCCTTTTTTAGAAGGGCATAGTACTTTAGTGCATCGCCTTCAGCGGCTTCTTCGGTCACAATTTCCTCACCCCCTTGCACTACGGCCTGAGGCTCACAATTGTCTTCCCTAACTACTTCGTGCATGCCGAATAAATCACGCAACATTCCGTGCATGTCTCCACCCTGATTTGCGGATGCACCCGCATCTGAGGCCGGGCGATTGGAATTAGACCCGGTATCAGGACCCTGTACATGCTTCTCACCGTGATAGAACCAAAGTGTGTATTCCGGCATCATTCCTTTTCCCCCTGTCAAGTGGTCGAATACGAAACCCGGCGGGTGGCGCCGGTTATTTCGACAAACCTTACAAGGGCAATAGATGAATCCATCAAGGGTTCTACAGTTACTAACTGCAAACTCCACAAACATTCTACACCCGTCTCTGTATTCCGTCGTACCCCTAGACTTTGTCATCCAACTCTTGTCCATTTTTATCTACGTACATGAGTTAGGAATAAATACATAAGACTTACAAATTGTATACATACTTTCAAGCACATGCATGTATATAAACATAAACCGATACCTAAATATTTGAACCACATTAGAAATATAAACCTATACATTCTCGTATAGGGTTAAATTGTTTATGTCCAAAAATATATACATATTCATGCGTATCTACATTCAACCGTACTGAAGGGTGTATTTATAACCCTTATCTATTATAATTAATCTACAAAAACCAAATAAAAAAAAAAATACTTGATCCAAAATTTAAGCATTTTCTTTGGTGGGGACCCTAAACAAATTAATTATAGCTAGCTTATAACTTATAAGGTTGTTCTAGTACATCTACCGAGCTAGGTTCGTTACGAGGACCCTAAATACAATAAATATAGCTTAAATGTCGTTAGCCTTTGGCATTAATTAGTAGGTGATGACATGCATGGGTCATACAACTCTTTTGTTTGGTGTATTTATTTATTTTGTATATGATATATATAAAGGTTAAAGGAATTTTGAGTGTATTGCAAATATGGCAAATGTTTTGGTAATATATATTTTTGGTTCGGACGTTTCTTGGGTTATTGACACATTAGATTAATTTCTTTCATATTAATCACAATTTTAACAAAATTCCAACTAGTTTTTAGGTAATATAAATTTTAATGCGTTATATTTCAACAAGAACAAGCTATATAAGTTCCTCAAATTAACCAAAATTTTATCCGTTTTGTATGGTTTTTTTTTTTGTTTGAAAAAATAATATATGTGGGATAGAATAAAGTAAGAATCAAATTGAATATATTTTGCAAGTGTTTTAGGTTATGTGTTTAATTATGATTAGATTTGTTAAAAAAACTCAAAACAAAAGTGCGAAAAAAAATAGTCTAAAAAACAAAGTCATGACTTTTTACTTATTCAATATAGCACGTCTATTTAAGTTTGACAAGGTTTGCACTTTTGCCAACTCTTTTTCCCGTTAAATCCATGTAATTCGGATTGAATCCTCGCGTTGTGTGACTTTATAACTTACAAATTAATCCATAACGTTTATAGTTAAAAGAATATTAAAAAACTCATTAACGTTGAATATTAATTAAACAAAGTCTTAAACTAAATCTCTATAAATATTATATCACCACGCACTACACGTACTAATTAATTAGAAGGTCAAACGATATTGAAATGAATGATAGATTAAAATTCATATAATGTTTTATAAATTCTTTACTAATAAGCCAACCTTTAGCAATTATATTTTCAAACAAAAACCTAGCTAGCATGAGAAACATCATTTTGCATGCATGTGCATATCCAACGTACAATAAGTAATTAATTATTAGATATTCCTAAAAAGAAAAAAAATTTCAGCTCAATTAGATGCTCACAAATACTCAATCCAGTGCATTATTGAAATATATGACAGAATAAAACATCAAATTTATAAAACAACACAATATTATGCAATAAAACAATATTCTGCAATATTAAAACAAAATTATATATAAAATAAATCAATATTTATAGTTATAAAATAAAACAATATATATATATACATATATATATATATATACCTGCAGGAGAGATGGTGGAGATTGGCCGGAGAATCGCCGGAGACGGCAACGGCGAAGTGGACGTGGCCGCCGGAGAGAGCTAGCCCAGAGAGAGTCAAACGTTGCTGCTGCGAAGAAAATGAAAATGAAGAAAATGAGAAAATGAAGGAGGAGCTAGAAGAAAATGAGGAAGAGTGAGGGAGGAGATAGAAGAAAATGAAGAAGAACCATACCTGCAGGGATGGCGCGCGGGAGAAGAGAAGTGTGCGTGCCTGCGTGCGTGCGTGCGTGCGTGCGATAATGGAATAGCAGGGGAAAGAGAGAAAATATCAGGGAAAATCAAAAAAACAAAAGAAAAAAAAATGATGATTAAAAAGTAAGAAGCTGCGTGCGATGGGACGGCCAGCAGGCGCTGGCCTTCCCAACGCACGTTCCTGACGTGCCTAAGTGGCCCGTCAGGAATATATTTATATATGTATATATATAAATATGTTTATATATATGTTATAGTATTAATTATATATATTAATACTAATATAACTAATATTTGTCTGTTTTGTATGTATATATATACATGTACGTTTATATGTTTATAATTAATATAGCATTAATTATATTAATACTAATATAATTTATGTTTTCCTCTTTTGTATTTTATTTGAGTTCTCATGTATTTGGTTTTATTTTATGTACGTGAATAGTGCAGTTACTCTTACAAATTAACAACAATTTCATTTTAACGTGTATGGCTCAAACCTAAATAATATATAGCGTGCATGATTTATATATATATATATATATATATATATGTGTGTGTGTGTGTGTTTGTCAAAACTTTAATATCATCTATCACCAATATTGTTACTTTAATTATTTTAATTAATGAAATACCAAATTTGGTATCTCATAATTAAATGAATGAGATCGAGAAAAATGCATGTTATATATATATATCCTTTAGTCTAATTTGAACCATGCATGCACGTTAAATAGCCATGTTATATATTTATCCTTTTGCATGGTTTTGCTATATATATATATATATATACGGTATCTCGAGTAAAACATGGCTAACAGTTGGGAATTTTCTTATTTTTTTTTTTAATTTTGAATGTTCAAATGGCATGGGTTACGGTACGTGTTATAAAAGAGAAGTATATATATATATTAAAGTACTGGCCGGTGTTTGTTTTCTAAAAATTAATTTTATTGAATGTTAATTGGAATTCAATCATATTGTACAATATTAAATTAATCTGATAATGTTGGGATCAATCCTATAGATATATATATATATATTATATTTACTGACGTGTCAAATTGACACGTCAGCAATTATTGACGTGTCAAATTGACACGTCAAGATTTATTGACGTGTCAAATTGACACGTCAATAAATTTATTGACGTGTCAATTTGACACGTCAATAAATCTTGACGTGTCAATTTGACACGTCAATAAATATTGACGTGTCAATTTGACACGTCAACAATTGCTGACGTGTCAATTTGACACGTCAATATTTATTGACGTGTCAGTATTTGACACGTCAGTAAATAATCAGCCAATTATTTATTAATTTTAAAATGATGTCACATTTAAATTTGGTTCAAATTTACTGACGTGCCAAAGTGACACGTCAGTAAATACTGACGTGTTGTTTTCAACACGTCAGTAAATATTGACGTGTACCTTTTAACACGTCAGTAAATAATTTGCTGACGTGCTACTTTTAACACGTCAGCATTTACTGACGTGCCAAAAAAATGTTACTGTTTGACACGTGAAGAAATGACCTTTTTTTTGTAGTGTAGGAAGAGCAAAAAAAAAAAAGGCTAAATGTGGCAACACTTTTCAAGGGAGTTATTTTATTTTTCATTGTTTCTCTCACATGTTTTATCTTTTTTCCAAATCTTTTCCTACTTTTTCTCTGCATATTCTTTTTTTTCCAAAAATTTTCCCATTTTTCCTCTCACATGTTCTCTTTTTCTCAAAACTTTTCTTACTTTTAATAATATTTTAATAGAATAGATAGAAATATAACTAATCGGATGTAGAGACATTTAAAAATGGTTTAGCTAAATTAGATAAAAGTGAGTTTTGAAAAGTCATTTTACATAAAAATATAGCTCCTCCATTAGGAATGCTATAAGGGCTTCGTTTGATAAGCGATTTTGTTTTAATTTTGGTTCGATACTGTAGCAGGAAGTGATTGATGTGAAAAAAAAAAAAGTAAGAATATTTTTTTTAAAAAAATGAAAAAGTAAGAATGTTTGATATGAAAAAATGAAAAATTTTTGTTTTGTAATAATTTTTTATATGAAAAATAATAAAAAATGATTGATATGATGTAAAAAGTAAGAAAACATTAAAAAATAAAAAAGTGTGATGAATAGTATAGAGCCAAAAATAGGCAAAATCGTTTATCAAACGATGCCAAGGTCTCTCCTCTTTTTTATAAGCATCACCAAGTTAACCACGGGTCCAACGTAAAGCGGGTAAACTAAGGCCCCATCCGCATACTATGGGCCAAAATGATCAGCCCGCTACAAATGGCCACGAGATTGCCCTTCTTGGCTAGCTTAGAAACTTTTGTATGGCCTTTCTTAGGCTCAAAGTTTTTTCATTTGGCATTTAAATTTATTCACAGCCTCGACCTGCCCAGATTTCACTACTTGAGATTTGATTATCCTAATCGGACCACTTTATTTTTCTTAAACAATCAATTTTCTAGTTACAACTTTGTCCCATTTACTCGAGGTTACACTCAAAGTCAGTGGTGAAAACATTCCTTTGATTCATCAAGTCGAAATATATGTAAACAATCCTTCGATTCTGGGAACATGGCCAAAAGAGGGAGAGCAAGTTAGAGCAAACCAAACCAATTTCCACCCCCTCAATCTTAGGCTTACTTGCCCTTATATCATCAAGTTTAGCATATCAAGGAAGTTACCAGAATCATATATAACACAAAAGCCACTGTTTTTTCCACCAAATTAACATCTCCCACCAAGAACCGAATGATATTTTTTTTTTGGCAACATCCATGCTCTTCAAAATCTTCATCAAAACACCAAGAACAACTTTTGGATTTCGCACTCACCAAATTAACATCTAACCCAAGCCACCCACAAAATATGGTTTTAAACCCATAATTACACATAAGCATACTCTTGCCATTCTTCTTCTTCTTGCTCCCGTTGGGCGTGGAGTCAAAATTTTTTTAAAACATTATACACGTAAAGAACTCAGAAATGGGCAGGAAAAGTGTTTCAATTCATACCAAAGACGCAGAATAAGTAGAGAAGGACAAAATCATGGCTGGGGGGAGATGGCCGGCGAGTCACATGAAACTTGGTTTGCAGAAGGAAGATGTTTCAAGGCTTCGGGCGGCATGGGAAAGTCGTGTACCTCAAAATTGGATACGTCAATCTCTGGGTGATTCTCTTTAAGGATCCTCTTGAGCTTGTCAAACCCAGCACGGTAGCCCTCCATAAAGGTGGCCTCTAACATCAAGTTAATATTCCCAAACTGGGTCTTAAGGATGGACGACATGGCTCTATAACCCTCCAAGTCATCCTTAAAAGCAGCCTGTGTGTAAACAATGAACAACAAAGAACTAACACGTTTATTTTGGCACAAAGCTGCTGGAGAATACGAGTTTGATCGAAAATTACAAACCTTGGTTGCGAGTTGCTTCCTGCGAGGCTTTTTGTTTCTGCGAGCAGTTTGCTTCGTACGGGTCATCTGCGAGAAAATACCAGAATTAAAATCATCCACAATCTCATTCTCTATGCTTCGGTCTTGCACTCTATATAATTGAACGTTGACTTTCTGTTTGATTGCCAAGAAAAAAAATGAAAGAACCAAAGAAAATCCAAATTTTACGAAATTTCAGAATTTAAATCTTTAAAACCCGCTCCGCTAAGAGCATTCCTATTGAGCTCTTCAAATTCTGCTTTCCTTCAAACATTTGAAAAAACTAATAAAAAGAACAAACTACTACTCTATTTCAAATTTAACTTTAATTAACCAGGCTCTCCAAATAACAAGAGCCAAAAAGTCATTCCCAAGCAGGTGCATTGATCATTGATGTTAGAAGAGTTCCGAGACTTCACTACATGCACGAGGGACTCCCACCTATGAGAGATATCAAGCATTGCATTGACTTAGTGCCTAGAGTTAGCCTCCCTAAACTTTCACACTACCGGATGAGCTCCAAGGAGAATGAAATTTTGCAAGAGCAAGTTAGAGGGGCTAATGCAGAGGAGACAGTGGCGGGAGAGTATGAGCTCATGTGTCGTGCTAGCCTTGCTTGTACCAAAGAAGGATGGTAGTTGGCGGATGTGTTGTGGACAATCGACCTATCAACAAGATCACGATGAAGTATCGGCATCCTATCCATCGGATAGGCAATATGTTTGATATACTGTCAGGAGCTAAGATCTTTTCGAAGATCGATTTAAGAAACGGATATCATCAAATCCGTAACCAACCAAGAGATGAATGGAAGATTGCATTCAAGATTAAAGAAGGACACTACGAGTCAATGATTATGCCATTCGGATTGTCAAATGCATCGAGCATATTCATGCAACTCATGCACCAAGTATTGAAACCTATCATCAGTAAATTCATTGTAGTTTTATTTCGATGATATTCTTATTTACAGTCGCAACACGGGAGAACACATGGATCATGTAAGGAATGTAATGGAGACCCTCCATTATAACAAATTGTTCGTCAACTTGAAGAAGTGCAACTTCATGATGGACCAACTACTTTTCCACGAATTTATAATTAGTTCAGATGGGATTCAAGTTGATGAAGAACAGGTGATAGCAATCCAAAAATGGCATACACCCAAGATAGTGAGAGAAGTGAGGAGTTTTCATGGGTTAGCAACCTTCTATCGAAGCTTTGTTCGAAATTTTAGCAATATTGTAGTCCCTATCACCAAGTGTATGAAGAAAGGGAAGTTCAATTGGGATGAAAAAGCCGAGCGGAGTTTCAAACTCATCAAAGAGAAGCTATGTACAGCAACGGTACTAGTTTTACCGTATTCGACAAATTGTTCGAGGTTGAGTGACGTAAGCCGGTCGAGTTTTTCAGTGAGGAGCTCCGAAAGACAAGGCAGAAGTGGTCAAGATATGAACAAGAACTCGATGCTATTCTGAGAGCATTGAAGGTATGGGAGCACAACTTTATTCAATGAGACTTCACCCTCTACACGAACCATCAAGCTCTGAAGTTTATCAACAGCCAGAGGAACCTTAACCAAGTAGGTAGCTGACGCTATGAGCCGCCTAGCTATGCTGTTAAGAGCCATGAAGGCTGAGGTGAAAGGATTTGAGTGCCTCAATGAGCTATTGTTAGGCTATGTGGAGTACTCTGGCAACCAAACATGCGTAAAACAAGAGAGGTCCTCTCAGAAAACTCAACCACATCAAACAACAAAAGTCCAATAAAATCTCATAATAGTAATCCTTACTTATCAACTAATTAACGAAAGACTACACCTTCTGAAGCAAGAAAGTTCCAAAACCCTAACTTTCAATTGAAACCATTTCAATTTCAATATACAACCGAAATAGAAAACCCTGAGTTTCAAAAATATAGAAAGGAAAAAAGAAAACTTACCTCTCTAAGCTTCTGCCTCTCTCTCTCTGAACCAAAGATTTGTAAAAGCCTGAGGTTGAGGTCTATATATAGCGTGGAGTCGGGATCGGACGAATATAATTGACTATCTGTGTGATTTCTCTGTAAGAGATCGGACGGCGGATGAATTGTGTTTTCTATACTGAAGTGGACGGCGTGGATGAGGTTTTAGGTGGTGACGCCTGAATCTTAGATTTCCATTGGCTGAAGTTAATTGAACTTTGAGAGACGCTTTGTTTTACTATGAAGAATTAAGATTTTTTCAAGTTTATTTGAACTGAATAAACTAAAAAGGATTTAATTTGGGACAAGTTTTTTTTTTTTTTTTTTTCAAATTAAATTCACTATTTTATTAAAATTAACAAAATATGGTACAACATACCTGCTTTTGTACAACGTAATATTATTTATTAGATTATTATACTAATATTATATAACTTAATGATATAATAATAAAAATCAGTACTTAAAAAAAGTAAATAAAAATTAATTTTTATTAACAGTAGCATAATATATTACTAAATGGAACTTCTCTTTTTTATATGCACCACGCTGGTACCTGCGAGTGCAATGTACGGTGGGGGAAATAAGGCCCCATCCTCTTAACAATGGGCCGAAATGATCGGCCCACTATAAACGGCCTAAAAATGGAAAGCGTTAAGTTGAGTTCAAAAATCACTCAAATATTAATTCAGAAAAGGGGTTGAGTTGAGTTGGGAAAAATGTAGTTCTCAAACAAGCCCCAAACTCTGGGATTGTCATTAATATATATATATATATATATATATATATATATATATATATCCATTGATTCTGGGATTCAATGTTCCATGAGGGAACAAACCCACATTGTAGATCCAAAATAAGTACCAAGTAGATCTCGAACTACTGCTATAGTTGTGGAAGGCTAGGCCACTAAAGAGGAACATAGCCTGATGAACAGCCTTTTTTTCTGTTCTTTTTTTATGAATGAAATTCCATTGTCCTCTAACAATCAGCTACAAACTCCAGGAAGCAGCTTAGCCTTTCTTAGCAACCAAAGATGATATACAGCTGCACTAAATAAAACTCAGCTTGGAGAGGCTAATATGTTTGGTAAAAAAATTTAAAAATATTTTTGAACTTTTTTGGAAAAATATGAGATGATACATATTTTGATTGAATGTAATCAGTATTGCTTAATTATTAGCCTGCAATCCCAGGGTCCAAAGCCCCAACGAAAGAAAATATGCCTATTAACAGTGTCAACACAATCACAGCAAAAGGAGCAACAAGAAGTATCACCAATATTATAGCCCCAACCCAGCAATGGGTCACCAGTGGAAAGTGCTTTATGAAAAACAAGCCAAAAAAAGAAGAAAGCTCGATCTTGTTTAGGGATGGCTAGAGCAAAACCATACGTTACCATATATCCAGATGGGTGTGCGGGACATGGGAGTAAAAAATCCAATAAAGACAATACACAAGATAAAGAAGTCAGAAAGGGCAGGGAAAATGTTTGATCGACAATCAAAAGTGTTTCATTTCATACAAAAGTACTGAATGTACACCCACCAAAAGACGCAGAATAAGTAGAAAAAGACACAAAATCATGGGCGGGGGGGAGACGACTTGGATCCTTAATCTGTCAAATGAAACTTGGTCTCAGTAGAAGGAAGACCAGCTCAACCGACACAGCTCCTTGAGATCATCAAGATCTTTCAAGGCTCCTGGCGGCATGGGAAAGTCATGTACCTCAAAATGCGAGACATCAATCTCTGGGTGATTCTCTTTAAGGAACCTCTTGCCCTCCGCAAACCCAACACAGTAGCCATCCATAAAAGTGGCCTCTACGATCACGCTAATAATCTCGTTAGCAAGCTCAAACATGGCTCTGAACTCTGCCTCCAACTCATCCATAACGCCGAGAGACTTCCTCAGCAGCTCCTGCTACTTTCCGATGAGGCCAGAGGTTGGGAGTGTATATATATACATATAGAGAGCGTGTGAGGGATACGCGCATCTTGTCCCAAAGCACTTTGGAAGCTGAAATGGGAAACCTGGTCATAATGTGGTGTCAGTTAAGTTCACGAGAAGCCTTAAGCATTTAATATTTGTCAGTTAGTTGGTCGATTGTTTTGATTTCAAGTGTCTTTTGAAATCCTTCTTGTATGTTTTAGAATGCTTGGAAGAACTTGGGTCCAAATTAAGATTTGGGAACGAACGTAAAATCAATTAGCTCTAAACGTTGAATCAACTTTTTGTTATTTTACCTAACTACTTGTTACGAGCACTAAACGTCAAGCTTTACTAATATTTCTCTATTATTTTTTATGAAAAGGGAAAAAAAAAAAAAAAAAAAAAATCCAAGTTCACATTTGAAAAGAGAAAATAATGAAAGTAAATAAATAATAAATGGTTAAAGAAAAACTAGCACCAAATATGGTCAGAAATTCTGACAAATGCGAGACATCAATCTCTGGGTGATTTCTCATTAAGGATCCTCTTGCCCTCCTCAAACCCATCACGGTAGACCTCCATGAAAGTGGCCTCGACGATGACGCTAATAATAATCTCGTTAGCAAGCTCAAACATGGCTCTCTCAGCCTCCAACTCATTATATATATATATATATATATATATATATATATATATATATAGAGAGAGAGAGAGAGAGAGAGAGAGAGAGAGCTTGCGAGGGATACGAGCATCTTTGTCCCAAAGCACTTTGGAAGCTGAAATGGGAAACCTGGCGTTCATGCGCAGGTTCACGAGAAGCCTTTTGACATTCTTTCGCGTTAAGCTTTTTGTTGATGCACGATTTTCATGTACAACAGCTCTGAATGGTGTGATCTGAATGGTGTGATCTTCGTTCTTTGTGGCGTCTCTGATCTTCAGCTCCTATAAAATAATAAGAGCGTCAAAGGGTCTTCGGGCTGGGTGCCGCGAAGGCTCTCTAATACTTAAGTCAGTGATATGTTTGAACAATAAGAGTTTAAGTAAGAAATAAATTTAGAGATTAAAGAGTCAGCCCTCTAGAATAGTTGGGAGACCCCCTTTTTATAGGGGTTTAGTAGCAACTTGTTAACTGAGAATCCACGTGTCCACTTTAGTGGAAGGTGATATGGTGCTGTTTTATGATATGGATTGCTGAGGATCCATGATGTATCATATGGGCAAAGTGATTAAGTGGTAATGACACTTGGTGTTTGGTGTTAGCATAGTTGGTTAATTTATTTTAGTGAAGTCATGTATTTATATTATTTGTTAAATAAATAAACTATTGATTTGTTGACTCATTGGCGATAAGTGTTGAGGTCTTGTATTATTGTTTATTTGTTGGGAAAATATGACCCAACACTTTTAAAGGTTGTCAGTTAGTTGGTCGATTGTTTTGATTTTAAGTGTCTTTTGAAATTCTTTCAAAAAAAAGAAAAAAAAAAAAAAAAAAAGTATCTTTTGAAATCCTTCTTGTATCTAGTCAAGTTGTTAGAGCATTTGTATTGTTTTAGTATATTTTTAATGAAAAATGGTTAATTAACACACATTTTATTTAGTTTAGTTAACAAGTTTTAAAAGACATCATATATTCGATTATCTTTTTTTTTTTATCTATATAATTTTTTTTTTTTATAAGGATTATATTTTTGTCTAAAGATTCTACGGAGTGAGAAATAGTAAGAGCAAATTTTGAGAAATTAGAGATGTAGAAGATAAATAATATGAGCAAATTTTGGGAAAAGAGAGATGGGAAGAGAGAAATAGTATATTAATGAGATAGATATGTGAACAACATGTAGCGGTGAATGCAACAAAATTGTATTTTGCATTTAAAATACGTAATCCAATGTATAAGGTTTTTTAGTGTTTTACTTATCTATTTTAGATAAAAGTAAAAAATGGCTAAGCCATTGTGAATGCTCTAAAAGACGCTATATATCTGATATCTATTTTTTTTTTTTTATCTATATCATTTAATTTTTTTTTATAAAGAACGTATTTTTTTGAAAAGATCCTATTTATCAACTTTTGGAAAAAAATGAATGCGGAGAGATAAATAGTATGAGAAAATTTTGAGAAAATAAAGATGTGAAGAGATCAATAGTAATGAATGTGTAAACAGTGCCCGCTACATGTGACGGTGCACTGTTTACAATTGCAAAAAAAAAAAAAAAAAGTATTTTATATTTAAGATGTATAATCCAATGTAAATAATTTTTTAGTGTTTAAATAAAATGAGAAATGACAAAGCGATTGTGATATGTGAGTGCTCTTAAAGAATGTTGTTAGATAATGGGTTAATGGGTCCAAACAGTCGGTAGTTTATTTTCTTCAGGCAAGATTACGTGTACGTGAAAATAGAAAATAAAGGAGGGGCAACTCAAACACAGCAAGAATTCTCTTTAGTGCCAACACCTAAAACTATTGGAAGAACTTGGGCCGAAATTAAGATTTTGGAAAAAATGTTAAAATTATTTTGTTTGATTTACCTAATTTGTAATTAGCTTTATATAGTATTAAAATGAATTCAGATGTTCTTAAAGTATACTAAAAAAATAATTTACTTCTTACAATCAAATTTCGTCTATCAACTTATCAGATTTTGATACTGTGACACGTGAGATCCAAAAAAATTGTGACATGTATTCTACTTAAATTAGTATTACTCGAACATATTTTTCAAAACAAATTTTAGTTTTTGAAATTCCAATATCATCATATGGGTGAAGTAAAAGAGCACACAGCGTGCAAATTTTTTTTTTCTTTTAATTAAAAAAAAAAAAATTGTACAAGCGTGCACGGCACGCCGTGTGCTGTGTATTAAGGTCCTACGCACTCTAGTAACCAGAGATGCTCACGTAGTCACATGCTGGGCCTAAACTAAGATTTCTTTTTCGGACCCTTCTACTGGTGTTGATGGCATTTATTGATGTTCCAACTTTCTATCTTTGATCCATTTTCATTAAAGAGAGAAAAAGAAAAGGCTTGAAATTTTTTTTTTAAGATTTAGTGAGAGTGTATGATTAATTAATAAGTTAAGTATTAATTAAGGATTCGGATCCTCTCCAGTCCTTAAAGGACTGGAGAGTATCCAGTTAACGGCTTGGATTTCATAAAAGAAATCCAAGCGTTAAAAATGAGGCACGTCGGATCTGAAATAAAAGAAGGAAAAAAAAAGGTAAGTTAACGTTAACTTCTCCGTTAGATAGTCTTTAGAGAATAAAAAAGTCAGTAAATAAAATAAAAAAAGAAAGCAAAGAACGATGAAGGCAAAGGCGTGAAGAAAGAGTTGCAGGGACGGATTCGGGAGGTTCTTCATTTTTTTTTTTTTTTTTTTTTTTCCTTTAGTAGTTCATGAGTCGTTCTAATTTTCTTCATTTCGAAATCATTGTGTTGATTTTGTTTATTTTCTCCTCTATTTGGTGCCAGATTTTTCATTTATGTTTTCTGGGTTCTTCATTTTTCTTTCATTTTTTGTGGGTTCTTCGTTTTTTGACTTTTATAGTTCATGGGTCGATCTAATTTTCTCCTCATTTCGGAATCATTGTGGTGCTTTGTTTATTTTCTCCTCTTTTCGGTGCTGGATTTTTCATTTATTTTTAAGGCTTTTTTTTTTTTTTTTTTTTTTTTGGGGTTCTTCATTTTTTTGACTTTTGTAGTTGGGGT
Source organism: Corylus avellana (assembly GCF_965113065.1). Taxonomy (NCBI): domain Eukaryota; kingdom Viridiplantae; phylum Streptophyta; class Magnoliopsida; order Fagales; family Betulaceae; genus Corylus; species Corylus avellana. Next base: position 17,473,406 of record NC_142500.1, read on the forward strand.
CGTTCTAATTTGATCCGGCTTAAGGCTTAAGCCAGATCCCTAGTTTTCTCCTCATTTCGAAATCATTGTGTTGCTTGTGTTTATTTTTTCCTCTGTTTGGTAGCGGTGAAACTTCTATTTTTTGGGTTCTTTATATTTTTTCCACCCAAAAAACATTTGTTGCTAATGGACGATTATTGCTCGAATGATTTGCTCTTCCAATTTGCTCCTACTCCAAAATCCGTGCTAGATCATGTATTCTGGCAATAGTTGTGGTTGCATCATTTGAATTCAAGGGACTCGGCACTCATTTGAATGAGTCAATCTTGTAGAACAACCTTATCTTCTACTCCATTCACCCACTGCAAATGCTCAATCCCCACCAACCCAAAACAAAAATCCTCCAAAAACAAAAAAGAAAACCCAACAAAACTTCAACAAAACTCACTTGGGAACTTTCTCAGCTGAGGAAAGTCTCTCTGGACTGGGTTCCTGCAAAATCAGAAGAATCTGAAATAACAAATTGCGTGCATCCAAAAATGGTGAAAATTTTCCAAGATAGATGCTTTTCAGTAGTGTGAGAGTTGGAATTTACGCAGTGGGGAAGCTGGAAAACTCCGAGGCAGCGATGGGTCGATGCTTTGAGTACTATTCGTGGGGTCTGAGGAAAAAGAAAGCAAAGAAAAAAAAATAGATTTGAGATATTAACTTCTCCGTTGGACAGAAGTTAACTTTTCCGTTTATTCTTTTATTCTAGGTCCGACGTGTCTCATTTTTAGCGCTTGGATTTCTTTTAAGAAATCCAAGCCGTTAACTGGATACTCTCCAGTCCTTTAAGGACTGGAGAGGATCCGGATCCATTAATTAATACCTTAATTTGTAAATGACTTGATCGATAATTAAAACTACTGATTTAAATGAGCCTATCAGGTACATCCATAGTTTAATATCGTATAAACAGAACATCTTTCACTCTTAAAAAAAAAAAAAAAAAAAAAAACAGCACATACCCAAAGACCACGAGACTAGCGGGTCAAAGGAAACTGGAAGAACAAAAAAAGAAAAAAGAAATTGCAAGATAAGCTGAAAACTTCATTCTTTCTTAGTCTATTAACTCGAACTCTGATTTCATTTCTTCTGCTAAAAGCTTTCTTTGGTAACCAAAAACAGAGCCGTCAAATATTACCAGCGAACTTGTAATATTCTAGTTAGAAGAGAATGGAAACAAAAACTGAGAGGAGGGTAAAAGCATACACGACTCAAGTGATAATTTGGAGGTACAAAGGAAATGGTATTGTAATGGCTATGAAAAAAGCTGTCACTCCCAAAAAGGCACCAACAAGATCGAGCACTTGGACTATCACAGGAAATTTGAAAGTTATGAATTTGCTAACCAATAAAAAAGCAAAGCATAATAAGAATAAGAAAGAGATCACGTGAAAGGTTGGAGAGTACTTGAAGTTAATTTGAGCATATGTGAGAGCCATTGCATATGCTAATGCCAAGCCACGGTTAGCCAAATCTATAACATGGTTATGCAACACTTCCAATTCCAAACCACGTGGTTGAGGGCCAGCTTCTACGTCGGGTGGTGGCTGCGGCTGCGGCTGCAGCTGCGTCCTTTGGCGGCGAAATCTCTGAAAAATTTGGAAAAAACATACGAAAATGTTCATAGCTAGGATCTCTCTATAGAACTGAGTGCCTAGTGCACGTTCATAGCTAGGATCTCTCTATAGAATGCCCCTAGTGGCCTCTTTTATGAGGGCCAAGTGCAACAAAGATGCCTAAATACTAGCACGAAAAAATTGGAATGGGCCATAGACACTGTTGTCTTTGACAAATGCCATAGACACAACAGTGTCTTAATATTATTTAATCTTTTTGAGTCTTTGACAAATACCATAGACACAACAGTGTCTTAATATTATTTAATCTTTCTTTTTGAGTCTTTCACAAATACCATAGACACAACAGTGTCTTAATATTATTTAATCTTTTTGAGTCTTCCACAAATACCATAGACACAACAGTGTCTTAATATTATTTAATCTTTCTTTTTGAGTCTGACAAATACCATAGACGAGTAATGATGGAAAGCACGCCTGGCGTGCATCAACAGTGATGCACGCCAGGCACAAAATTTTTTTTTTTAATTATTTAATTATTATTTTATTATTTTTTTTTAAAAAAAAAAAAAAAAAAAAAAATTTTTGCACTGGCGTGCGTGGGCGTGTGCTTTGCATCATTACTTACCATAGACACAACAGTGTCTTAATATTTAATCTTTTTGAGTCTTTGACAAATACCATCGACACAACAGTGTCTTAATATTATTTAATCTTTCTTTTTGAGTCTTTGACAAATACCATCGACACAACATTATTTAATCTTTCTTTTTGAGTCTTCGACAAATACCATCGACACAATAGTGTCTTAATATTATTTAATCTTTTTGAGTCTTTGACAAATACCATAGACACAACAGTGTCTTAATATTATTTAATCTTTCTTTTTGAGTCTTTGACAAATACCATAGACACTGTTGTGCCTTAATATTATTTAATGTACAAAAGCAATCTTTGGAAAGAAAAAAAACAAAAACGCCCCTATGAGCAAAACGCTATCTTCTCTCTCCTCCAGAAATCTCCCTATAGCTTGGCAGCAGGGCTGACTCAAGCCCTAGGCCTAGGGCGTCCAATTTAATGCCCCGTTTGCCAACCGTGCGGAACGGCACTGTAGCTGAAACGGTATTGTTCCAGCTATAGTACCTTCCTTTAAAAAATAATTTTTTTTTCTTTAAAAAAAAAAAATATATTAAAAAAAAAAAAAAAAAACACTCTAATCGTTTTGGGCATTAAAATTATTATTATTATTTTTTCTTAAAAAAAGAAAAAAAAAAAATTGAGAAAGAGATCGGGGTGGCTCCAGCCACCCCTTGACCAAAATGGGGTGGCCGGTATGAGGTGGCCGAAACCACCCCCAACCCCCTGGGGTTGGTCTGGCCACCCCCAAATGCACCCAGTCCCCCTTTTTTTTTTCTTTTTTTTTTTTGGCCAAGGGGGTGGCCGGGCCACCCCCTTGGCCATGGGGGTGGTTCGAACCACCCCCATACCGGCCATGGGGGTGGCTCCGATCTCTTTCTCTATTTTTTTTTTACGAAAAAATAATAATAATAATTTTAATGCCCAAAACGACACCATTTTGGGCTGGGGTGTTTTTTTTTTTTTTTTGTCTTTTAATAATTTTCTTTTTAAAAAAAAAAAGAAAAAAAAATCATTTTTTAAAGGATGGTACTGTAGCTAGAACAGTACTGTTCCAGCTACAGTGTCGTTCCGCACTGTTGGCAAACGGGGCCAATAAATCCCAAAAAAAAAAAAAAAATTGAGCCCTAGACAAGTTAGCCACTCGCCTAAGGCTCCCAATTTAATAAGGCCTAAAAAAAAAAAATTGGGCAAAAAAAAAAAAAATTTAAGGCCCAATTTTTTATTTTTTTTTTTCATTAAAACTTAAGGCCTCTAATCATGATAAGTAAGTAATATAAATAAGGCCTCAATTTAAAAAGGGCTAAAAAACAAAAATTTAAAAAAATTTAAGGCCCAAATTTTTTTCAATAAGACCCAAAAAAAATTTTCATCAAAATTTAAGGCCCCAATTATTAAGTCCATTATAAATTCTAGAAATAATTCAAGAAAAAAAGAAGAAAAAAAAAACGATTTATTATAAATGATGAGAATTTGGTGAGAAATTCTTATCATTACAAATAAAATATTATTGATTTATTTCCTATTATATTATCTAGGGATTGGCAACGGCCAATAAAATCGACTCCATAGAGTATAATGCCGGCTACTTGGGGCATTTTAAATACCACTTTTTGTCTGTCTGCCTCTCCTCCTTGCTCGCCCTTTTTCTGAGTTTCTCTTCTATGCCTATCTGCTAAATGATAAACTGGTAATTTTCTCTTCCTCTCCGAGTCTTCAAGAACTGCTTTATAATTCCTTTGCCAAATCAGGTTTTATTGTTCTATTTTTGTGATTTATTTTATTATAGTCATAATTTTTTTTGATAAATCGTGTTTGTTTAATTTGTTAATATTTTAATTAAACATGTCTACTAGAAAATATGCATCTGGATATGAAAAACTAAAAAGAAAAAGAAAAGAAAAGTAGACAAATTCATTGAATCTCAAAGAGGAGCTCTAAATAAATTTATTATTAGTAATAAACAAAATATTGAGGATAATTTAGGTGAAAAACTCATAAATGAACAAGAAATTCATCAAAATATTGATGAGAATGCTAATGACAAGACAACACAATCTGCTGAAGAATCTTTTAGAATTGATAACTTCTTATGTATAGTAGATCAAGCTATTTCTTCAATTCAAAGTAGGTTTAAACAATTTGAAATATACGAAAATATTTTTGTTTTTTTATTTAATTTTAAGAAATTAAAATCACTAGATGATATGATGGTTTGCAAAATAAATGTCTTAATCTATAAGGTTTCCTAAAACATGATCATGATGGTTTAGATTTATTTTCAGAACTAAAAGTTTTACAAGAAATTTTACAAATAGAAGAAAGTGCTCCAATTGACATATTAAAATACATAAAAAGACTTTTTTTTTTTCAAATGCATGTATCGCTTATAAAATTTTATTAACAATACCTGTTACAGTTGCTTGTGCAGAAAGAAATTTTTCAAAATAAAAATTGATAAAATCCTACCTAGGATCAACAATGTCACAAGAGAGATTAAATGGATTAGCCATATTATCAATTGAAAAAGATGTTAGAAAATCTTGAATATAAAAACTTAATCAGTAATTTTGCATCTCAAAAAGCGAGAAGAATGATTTTTAATAAAAATAAAAAATAAAAAAAAATAAGGCCCAATTTCAAAGTTTCGCTTAAGGCACCAAAATACATTGAGCCGGCCCTGCTCGGTAGCCTTGGAGGAGGAAGCCGCTGGTTTCCTCCTCCCCTATTTTCCCTCTATTTCCCTTTTCCTCCCTCCCCTCCTTTTCTTGCCTCTTCAGAGGCCACAAACGTCTCTTTGGAGACACTTCCTGCCTCTTCGAAGGCCTTATCTAACGCTTTAGGCGTTTTATCTCTGCCCAAAAATAGCAACGCCCCATCCTCCACCGCAAAACCTCCGACCACTACCATTGTTAGCTGCTCCAAGTCTGGGTTTCGCACTCTTCTTGAAATTTTTGGATATGCTTTTTTCAAATTTTGTTCTCTTCATTTCAGGAAGTCTCAGATGCTCACAAGCCACTCCACTAGGTTCCTGGCCGTCTCCGCCATCGTCTGCCACCAGCGTCTCCCCCATCTGGCCACCACGCACCTTTGTATGTTCAACACGCACAGGCGAGTGAAGGCTTTTTCAAGCCGCTCCACCTCCATCCACCACCTACCACCTACGCTGGTCTTCTGGTTCCCCCATCGGATTGTGGCCCCTTGCGTCTCCGACTACTCCGACGTTGCTATTTTTTAGGCATTTAACTCTATTTTTTATTTTGTATTTTTGTTATGTAACGTTGTTGTGTTTATATTCTAAAACGTTGTTTTGTTGCTTTCAGATTAATCCAATCCGGTTATGCTTCAGTCTCTTCGTAAGTGAAGTGATTTTTTTTTTCTTTTTATTTTTGGTTTTTTTTTTGAAACCTTTTTTCCGCTCTTACTGTGCATCTAAATCACCATAGCTTTTTCAAAAGCCTGTTTAGATGCTTGTTTGGGTCTGTTCGTATTCCCGATGGTAGTATCCATCAAATTGCGCCACAACAAGAGTTTTCTCGAACTGTATTCGCAGATGACTTCTATCTTCGCCTGCTTTGAGGAGTTTGTAGTTTGTTTGGATTGGATTAATCTGTCTAAGCTTGTTAGCTTTATGTGTTTGTCTTGTAACTTTTTTCTTCTTTATGTGTCTATCTTGTAACCTTCTTCTGCTTTAATAGATATTAGTTATTATTATTATTTATTTTAAATAAAAAACAATCTTAGGAATCTTCATTTTAAGAGACCAGAACAACATGGTGACAAAGCCAACACCTTACGTCATAGACTTAACGATGAAAAAAAATACTAATGAAAAAAAAAAAAAAAACTATTTATGGATCTTTCATTTTTTAGACCACAAGCAGTTGAAAATAAGACCTTGTTTGATATTGCATTTGAGAAATAGATCTTTTGGGTAAAAGCTTTATTTTAAGCTTTTGTCAAAAGTACGTTTTGGTCATTTTTAGGCTTTTTGGACTCTTAAAAGCGCTTCTAATTTTTTTTACCAAACAAACATTTTTGTTCTTCAAACAAATTTTTTGAGTGTTAAAAGTACTTTTAAACTCATCAAATACAAACCCAAGGAAGCCCTAAGAAGCACATTATGTTTTGAGACCTTAGGATGCCTTTTTACGATGAAAAATATTATTTAATGTGGCTTACAATTTTATTATTTTGGAATCATAGATATTTTTTGAGATCCCACCTTATCTCATAGACTTATGATGAAAAATACTATTTAGAGTCTGTTCGGGATTGCGTTTGAGAAATAAAGTTTTTAAGTTAAAAAAAGTTTTTGGGTAAAAGCTTCATTTTTAAGCTTTTGCCAAAAGTAATTTTTGGCAATTTTTAGGTTTTTTGGACCATTAAAAGCGCTTTTAATTTTTTTACCAAAAGTTTTTTTTTTTTTTTTTTTTTTTTTTTTTTTTTTTTTTCAAACGGATTTTTTTAGTGTTAAAAACACTTTTAAGCCCATGAAATGCAATCTCAAACAAACCCTTAGGGATCTTATTCTTTGGGACCAGAGCCGTTGAAAATAAGACACAAAGGAAGAAAATAATATTCAAGCACATTACGTTTTTACGATGAAAAATATTATTTAGGCTCCGAAAAATTGTTTTTGTCGAAAAATATTTTTAATAGAAAATAATTTCCTGAAAAACAATTTACGCTGTTTAGCGCGTACGGAAAATCACAATTTTATATATATTTTGATTAAATCATATTAAACTCTAAATTTATGGGTAGGTCTCGGGACCCCGCTGAAACCCGCTCGGGACTTGACCTGGATCCACCCTAGAATTGATCAGGACCCGCTTGAGATATACCTGGGACCCGTCCAGGACATGACAAAGACCTGCCCGGGACATGACCGGGACCAGCCAGAGACTGCACCGGGACTTGCCTGGGACATGATTAGGACCAGCATGGGACCCCACCGGTCAAGTCCCGAGCGGGTCCAGAGTAGAATTACTCTTAATAAGCATCAGACAATTAACCACGGGTGCAATGTAAAGTGGGGAAATTAAGGCCTCCCATCCGCTTACCATGGGCCAAAATGATCGGCCCACTACAAATGGCCACAAGTTGGTCCTTCACGGCTAGCTCATAACCTTTTGCATGGCCTTTTTTTAGGCTCAAAGTTTTTTTATTGGGCCCATAACCATCTCCCACCAAGAATCGAATGAATTTTTTTGGCAACATACATGCTCTTCAAAACACCAAGAACAACTTTTGGACTTTGCCCTAAACAAATTAACATCTAACTCAAACCGCCGACAAAATATGGTTTTAAACCCATAATTACACATTAGCATATGTGGGAGTAAAAAATCTAATAAAATATCATACAAGTAAAGAACTCAGAAATGGGCAGGAAAGTGTTTCATTTCATACAAAAGACGCAAAATAAGTACAGAAGAACAAAATCATGGCTGGGGGGAGATGGCCGGCGAGTCACATGAAACTTGGTTTGCAGACGGAAGATATTTCAAGGCTTCGGGCGGCATGGGAAAGTCATGTACCTCAAAATTGGAGACATCAATCTCTGGGTGATTCTCTTTAAGGATCCTCTTGAACTTGTCAAACCCAGCACGGTAGCCCTCCATAAAGGTGGCGGAAGAGAGCGGAAGCATAAACACACAAAAGACTACATTGTATTGATGTAGTATAAGAGTGTGGAGAGGTGTAGAGAAATGGTTACAAGAGGCCTCCTCATATAGGAGGCTAGAGGGAGTAAGGCTCCCTCACCTAAGCAATGTGGGACTAAAGTCCCATATACATTAACATCCCCCCTCAAACTCAATGTATTTATATATTGAGGTTGGGCAAAATACTGGGAAATAAATACATTAAAAAAAAAATACATGATTTTTTTTTGGTCACCAAAAAAGTCGCCGGAGTTGGGCCGCTGGAGGCGGAGGACGGCAACTGGCGGCAGAGCATAAGGTGGTAGAACCCAGTTCTAACCGGTTAGGTTGAAAATCCTGGATCTGGGTGATTTCTCAAATACTCCAAATATACCCTCTAAAACTCAAGCAATTGAGTTTGAGAAAAAGAAGAGAAAAATATATATTTTTCTTGGAGGTCCGCCGGAAAAGCACTAGAGGTGGCCGGAGTTTGGCAGCCATTGGCGGTGGATGGTGGCTAGTAGCAGCAGCTGGTGGCTGAAGGTGGCTGCTGGTTGGGCTGAAGCCTTAGATCCATTGGGTTGGATTCCAAAATTTGGGCTTGAGCTTGGATGAGACTTGAGTCTATTGGGCCGGTTTAATTTGGCCAACATTTTAGGCCAAAACCCATGGACCAATATATGGTCTGACCCGAAATTATAAGAACCGAGTCAAACCCGATGAATCGAGTTGACAAATTTGAACCAGTTTGGAGAGCTTGACTCGGTGACCTGGTTTAGGAACTGGTATTGGACCGGGTTGGGGAGATCCGATTTGAGCCCAATGACCCGGTTGGAACCTGTTTTGGATCGAGTCGGATGCGGAAACCTAGTGGGCCAAACTGGATTTGAGACTTGGTGGGTCGGGTTGAAGAGTGGGCCGGATTGAATTGGGCCAAAAAGCCCAAAAACCCATGGACCGATTGAGAAAGGTCTAACTCGAACTAGATGATTCGGTTCGAACCATTGGCCAAAACCCATGGACCAATATATGGTCTGACTCGAAATTATAAGAACCGGGTCAAACCCGATGAATCGAGCTGACAAATTTGAACCAGTTTGGAGAGCTTGACTCGGTGACTTGGTTTAGGAACCGGTATTGGACCAGGTTGGGGAGATCCGATTTGAGCCCAATGACCCGGTTGGAACCGGTTGTGGATCGAGTCGGATGCGGAAACCCAGTGGGCCAAACTGGATTTGAGACTTGGTGGGTCGGGTTGAAGAGTGGGCCGGATTGAATTGGGCCAAAAAGCCCAAAAACCCATGGACCGATTGAGAAAGGTCTGACTCGAACTAGATGATTCGGTTCGAACCCGTTGGATCGGGTTGAAAAAAAATAATAAATATATATATATATATATATATATATATATATATATATATATATATATATATATATATATATATATATATATATATATATTTTCTGGAGCTGACACATGGCAAAGAGACTAGGGCTGACATGGTGGGCTCTTAGGAGGACACGTGGTAGCTGATAAGGGGAAGAGAAGCGCCTGGCGCGTGTGGTGCACGCGCCAGAGGCTAGCGGCTACTCGCCGCCTGTGCATCTCACGCGCCAATAGAGTTCCTAGCGCGTGAAGGGCGTGGGCGAGTGTGGCCCACGCACAGACCTGTTGGTCGGAGCGTGGCGGCACGTACGGGCTCCAATGGCAGTGATCTCGACGGATTTAAGATAATCGGCAACGAATCTACCGAATCGAGTGAAAGCCACGATGATCCGACATAGGTGGAGGCAAGTGGCGGAGCGGCAGCCGCGCATGGAGGCGAGTTGATTGATGGGCAAAACCTTCTGGGTGCACGTGGCGGCACATGGAAGCTTGGACGCTCTAGATATTTTCGAATCTGGACTTGGAGGCGTCTGATCTATCGTCAGCAGTGGAGCGTGTTGCTCTAGCAAGGGTAGAGGCGGCGCTTGTGGTTAGTGGCTGGCAGAGGCAATTTCTGTGGGAGGCGCGTGCAATGCCGAAATGGGCTGAAATTGCACAGATCTACCAATCTGGGGCCGAGACACCATTTTTTGTGGTTATTTAGGCGAGAGGGGTCACGGTGGCGGCGCGATTGGCTCGAGCAGAAACTGCAGGAGGAGAGTGGAGGAGCTCGGAGGGTCTGTAGATCTAAAGGAGTGGAAGAGATTTTGAGCAAAAAACCGCTTGGCAGCGCGCCAACGACCTGATTGGGGAGGCTGCCAGAGGGAGCGTCGGAATGTGAGCTGAAAACCGCTTGGCGGCGCGCCGACGACCTGATTTGGGAGGTAGCCAGAGGGAGCGCCGGATTGTGAGCGAAAAACCGCTTGACAGCGCGCTGACGACCGGAGTTGGGAGGTCACCGAAAAGAGCGCCGAAAAACGTCAAAGACATTTATTGGAGGCTATATGAAAATGGCTCTGATACCATATTAGAATAATGGAGAGAAGAGATAAGCGGAAGAGAGCAGAAGCATAAACACACAAGAGACTACATTGTATTGATGTAGTATAAGAGTGTGGAGAGGTGTAGAGAAATGGTTGAGTTATATATGTAGCGTGGAGTCGGGATCAGACGAATATAATTCACTATCTGTGTGTTTTCTTTGTAAGAGATCAGACGGCGGATGAGTTTTGTTTTCACGACTGAAGTGGACGGCGAGGATGAGGTTTTGGGTGGTGACGCCTAAATCTTAGATTTCTGTTGGCTAAAGTTTTTTTTTTTTTTTTGAAAATAATTATCAGGACTTCTCATTCAAATCAAACAGAAAATAGAACTTAAGAAAGTTCCATCAACCATCAGATAGATGAAGTTAAACGCTCCATTGAAACATCACAAATACAATTTGGAGTTTGGGCTCTCGATATCCTTGCTATGACATCTTTTGTCGACGCTTGGTTTTAATATTTGGCCCATATTTTCTCTCGAACTTTTTCTCGTTCTGTATGTTATTTTGGTTCTATAGTAATTAAAGCAAAAATTTGCTACAAAGTGATTATAAAGAATTAAGATCTTCTCCGATTCAAATAAACTGGAAATGATCCTGTTTCGATTATGAAGTTTGTGTATCGTTGCACGGAAGTTAACATGACATTTAATTTGGGACACGTGTTTTTTTTTTTTTTTTTAAATTAAATTCACTATCTTTAGTAAAATTAACAAAATAACAAAATATGTGACCTCTATCATTAGAGTCACGTGTAATTTTTAAATATATGTGAAAATTATATGATCTATAAATAGGTGTTAATGTAAAAAAAAAAAAAAAATGCAAATTAATTACGAAACATTTAAATATTTTGAGAAATGTTGTTTTGCTTTCTTTTAGTATTCTTCAAGCATACGTGGTTAACGTAATACTAAATTCACTTTTAAAATATCTTTTTTAATTAAAATTGATCTCTTAAGAGTGAATTAGGTATGATATCCCTTACATAATTTGATTTACACCATGAAATGAATTACACCATGAAAGGCCACGATAAAATAAGTTGGTGGTACAACATAAACGTAATATTATTTATTATATTATTATACAATTATTATATAAGGTAATGATATGATAATGAAAATCAATACTTTTAAAAAGATCAAAAATTAATTTTTATTATTAAATCATTTCAATTATATACCAAAAACATATTACTAAATAGAACTACTATTTTTTATATGCACCACGTGGGTAACTGCGGGTGCATTGAAAGGTGGGGGAAAAAATGCCCCACCCTCTCACAATGGGCCAAAATGATCGGCCCACTAAAAACGGCCTAGAAATGGAAAGCGTTAAGTTGGGTTCAAACATCACTCAAATATTAATTCAGAAAAGGGAGTTGAGTTGAGTTGAGTTGGGAAAAATGTAGTTCTCAAACAAGCCCCAAACTCTGGGATTGTCATAAAAAAAAAAATCCTTTGATTCTGGGATTCAATGTTACTTGAGGGAACAAACCCACATTGTAGATCCAAAATAAGTACCAAGTAGATCTCGAACTACTGCTATAGTTGTGGAAGGCTAGGCCACTGAAGAGGAACATAGCCTCATGAACAGTCTTCTTTTATGAATGAAATTCCATTGCCCTCTAACAATCAGCTAGAAACGCCAGGAAGCAGCTTAGCATTTCTCAGCAACCAAAGAAGATATACAGCTGCACTAAAACTCAGGTTCCGCCCGAATCATACTCTTCCACAGATGAGCACTAAAGGTTTGTTTGGAATTACATTACGGAGCTTAAAAAGTAGTGAAAATTTTAAAAAATATTTTTGAACTTTTTTGGAAAAATATGAGATGAAACCCAGCTATTTTGATTGAATGTAATCAATATTGCTTAATTATTAGCCTGCAATCCCAGGGTCCAAAGCCCCAACGAAAGAAAATATGCCTACGAACAGTGTCAACACAATCACAGCAAAAGGAGCAACAAGTATCACCATTATAGCCCCAACCCAACAATGGGTCACCAGTAGAAAGTGCTTTATGAAAAACAAGCCAAAGAAAGAAAGCTCGATCTTGTTCAGGGATGGCTAGAGCAAAACCATATTTTAAGGTAACCATATATGATATATCCAACTCACAAAATATATATATATATATTCCAGATGGGTGTGCGGGACATGGAGTCAAAAATCTAATAAAGACAATACACAAGATAAAGAAGTCAAAAAGGGCAGGGAAAATGTTTGATCGACAATCGAAAGTGTTTCATTTCATACAAAAGACAGGGTCCCCAACAATTACTGCATGTACACCAAAAGACGCAGAAAAAGTAGAAAAAGACACAAAATCATGGGCGGGGGGAGACGTCTTGGATCCTTAATTTGTCAAATGAAACTTGGTCTCAGGAGAAGGAAGACCAGCTCAACCGACACAGCTCCTTGAGATCATCAAGATCTTTCAAGGCTCCTGGCAACTTGGTACCAAGGTTTGTGCTTTTCTATCCAACTCCTCTGCTCTCGTATAAATGTTATCATTCCTCCAGTGGACTTGTGAGCAGTTTGCTTCTTCCGCTCCATCTGCGACAAAACACCAGGAGATTCTGTCTCTGTCTAAAGGGAATCAACCACATCAAACAAGAAAAATCCAATAAAATCTCACATCACATACCTCTCGTAGATTCTGTCTCTGTTTCTCTTTCCACGAACTAAAATTTGGGAAAGGCTTGAGGCTGGGGTGTATATATATCGTGTGAGTGATACGCGCATCTTCTCCCAATGCACTTCGGAAGCTGGAATGGGAAACGGCCCTTCAGGCGGCATAGTATGGAAGTAGCAGCGTGTTGTCATTTTGTTCTTAACGTCTTGTCAGTTAAGCTTAAGTTCATGAGCAGCCTTTGACCATTTGGATTTTGGACAAGGAATTTCTTTGTTGGGCAAAGCTTATTCACATTAAAAAGTGAATAATAGGATATAAAAAATAAATAAAAAATTAGAATATTTTGATATTATTTTTTTAGAAAATTGTGATTAACAATAACAAAGAAAAAAAAAAATCTTTTTTGTTCCTCTAATGATTTAACAAACTGAAGATTTTATATTTTTTAAAAAATGTTATTCTCATTTAAATCTTATGAATTATATTAAAAAAATTACTCCAATTCAATTTGAAATAAATCCGGCTTAACTTAAGATTTTTTTTTTTTTAAGGCGGCTACTGGTGTAGTGGTGTTGATGGCATTGATGTTCCGACTTTCGGGCATTGTTTGGTAAACACTATACCATGCTCAAATACTATTCATTTGTTGGTGAAACAAAAATTAGAGTAATGATTGACATAGAAAAGTAAAAAAATTGTATTGAAAACTGAAAAAATTTTATTTTGTAATTATTTTTATATTTAAATAATAATAAAAAGTAAAATGATCTAATATAAAAATTGAATGATGTGATATAAAAAGTGAGAATGTTTTTACGTTGTAATTATTTTTATATTTAAATAATAGTAAAATAGTAAAAAATAAAATGATCTGATATAAAAATTGAGTAATGTGATATAAAAAAATGAGAATACTTTTACATTGATTTTTTCTTTTTTTTAAAGGAGGTGAATAGTATTTAGGGGAGGGAGGGTGTTATCTTTGATCCAAAACATTTTGTTTATAAAACTTTTCTACCGAAGGGAGAAAACAAAAAGAGTTCAAAACTTCTTTTGTGAAGATTTATATGTTTATCAAAGTTAAATTCCGTGTCCCCATTCACATAGGGGAATAGATGGGGTAATAAAGGGAGCCCAAATGAATGCTTTCTGCAATCTTGCTTGTGCATGATCTCTTACCTATTCTACTCCCTCTGTAGACAAGTTGTTCTCCGGTTAAAATATTTCAATAAAGGAGTAATCCAGCTCACTAAATCAAGAAGTGAAAAAGATGAATGCCAAGCCCATAAAATAGGACACAAAAGAAGGTCAAATTCTGAAGAAGCTAATTTTCAAGGCATCCATACATTTCTAGAAACGTTAACATGCTTTTTATGAGCAAGTTCTCCAAGAATATTTGTAACAATTCCTCTGAAAAAGGGTAAAATTATACCATTTGACTACCTGATTTTCTTTTACAGTGGTATAAACAATTAGCACTAAATTGAAATCCTGTAACAATTAACTTGCAATGCTCACACACACCCTACAAATCATCAAACACCCATCTGCCCTGAACACCGAACCACCATACAAATTCAGCATACGGACTGACGAAGCAACGGGGTTGCAAGTAGACAATAAAACCAGTAGAAGCAACCACACTCGAACATATACTCTTTAAATTGCCAGCTGAAGAAGCCACCACCCCCCATTGATCAATTATATTCCTCCTAAAGTACCCTGAAAAGCCCCTGGTATGATTCTAATACTCACTGCCCCATTAAATTGATGAACCTAATACCGGCCGATGTAATTTACAAGCTTGCTTTAACATTTCTGGTCCTAGTTATGTGTCATTGAAGTGGAAACAGTCAGCAACTCTGAAGTGCTTTGCAAGCCGGAGGACAGAAGAACGCACAACGTCAGAATTCGGAGAGACGGAACTAGGTAGATGAGGTAGGCAAACAGGCAGATATTGATCACTATCTTCTGAAGGGCAGAATAGGGAAAGCACGGATCTGCAGAATATGAATCTGGAGAGAACCAACATCATATAACTATTCACTAAGTTAACTTAAAAAATAAAATAAAAAATAAAAATGATTCAAGCTCGAAGACATCTGTCATTGTTTTTCTTTTCATTATGGAAAATTTTGTAAAATATATATATAAGCTAAAGTTCAGTTTGGTCCGGTTGTATGACCAATTGAACCAATATTTAAGCATAAAAGACAATTAACAGAGCAAAGTGCTACTCTGCTTAAAATGAAAGACAAAAATACCTTAGAATAAGCCGCCTAATAAATGGATCTTTTAACACTTGTGCCCAAACTATATCCATGCTAGTTGGTGTACAGAGTATGACTTCCCACTCAGAGAAGGCAGTCGAGAGTATGTTCTCGGCATCATTGTAAACATCCTAAAAATATAACCTCATGAACACATTGGAACAACTAGAATATAATGAACTTCAAGAATTTAAAAAGGTCTAGCAATTTACTTACTGCATCAGTATCAGAAGGGGAGAGGCCAACCATTTGGCAAAATGCTGGTAGAGGAGCAGTCAAGAAAAATGTAAACTGACTTCCATTCGTTAATATATCAACATTAGATGGGTTCTTGAATGCTGGCCGTAGAGGTGAAAGAAGTAGAGTAGCAGGCTCTCCCCTCTCCGCACCATGTAAAACCTGAAAATCATTCATCATTCATATGTAAGCCACTTGACAGAGAAATGAGAATCAAATGCAATCATGCACTCGGTAAATCTTGTCATGGAAGAACACCACATATCGGGTACAGCTTGATTCTAATATCATCAAAAGGGCCAAAGACGCCTTAAAACACCTGCCTTGTTACAATTAATCTTTTTCACATAATGAATTTAGGGCTAAATAATGTAATACTTGAAGATATGGTTTGTAAGTGAATTAAACAGTACAGACACTCAAGCGGCGTTGGAATTTCTTTTTCCTTAAAGTTTATCCCCAAACACAACCTCAAGTGAAATGTGTTCTACAATGTCATTGATGTAGTTATATCAAGAACCTCCTTCAACAACATTTCCTAAAATATGTTACATTTATTTGGACATTGATTGGATTAAGGCAGCAAAAATTTACACCGATATCTTGGTGGGGTTTATAACCAGGAGAGGGAGGGGGGAAGTTAAACATATGAACCCAGCAGACTTTCCTTTACTTAATATCCAAATTCCATTACTGTGTCAAAACTTACTCCACTATTACTGTATTACATATCTATTGTACACATGACAATAACCACAAAACATCATCGTGTCTTTAAAGCAGTAAAATATGATTAGAAGCTATACACTGCTCTTGAATAAAGCATGTAACCCAGTAGGTCATACGCAAGTTTTGACAAACCTGCCTTGAATGCATGGCTGTTGTCACTATCAATTATCAAGAAAAGAGGCCTACGGGTAAAAGGAATTATATCACCAGGGTAGAGGTTGTTTGAACCTGAAAAATCCAAAAAGAAGATATGTTATGCAGATGGTATGGGGACTTCTTCAGATTATAAATGGCATAGAAACTAAATAATACTTAAATAAACAAGTATCTGTGCACAAATGCTCTTAATAAGAACAGGACAGAGCATGGTTTCAATATTGATGCCTACCACCATTTCCTCTTGAACCAAACCACAGATAACCATCATCATAGCTACTTGACTCTCCCTTATGATTAGTACCCAATTCAGGCATAGAGCTCTTCCGCTCCTGTGAGTACTGAGAAGTGATTTTGTTTTTTGAAGATTTCCGTGATACTCCAAGGGTTTCCATCTGAGTAACATGACTATGACCAGCCTTCCCTGCATGTTTAATCACTAGGGTCAATAATCTAGGATGACAAGAGCTGTTCAGTTAATTACTATTCAGGCAATATAGGAGTGATATAAACCTGACGCTGATAGATATACTAGCATAACACTATCTGGAGGGAGCTCCTCACAAATTGTAGCCATAACCTGCCCATGCACCATGAAGTTAAAAGTCAGCCCCACTAATTACAAAGCCATGATTTTTTTTTTTGGATGAATACAAACACAAAGAAACAACGAAAAATAAAACACAAAGGCAAACGTTGTGTTTAAGGGCACACCGTCTTTAATTTATGCCTCAAGTTGAGGGTGAAATCATGTTATCAATTTATCATGGAAAAAAATAAAAGGAAATTATATAATCACATACATTCTTCTTCTTTTTTTTGATAGGTATAATCACATGCATTCTTCTTCCATGGAAAGATATGATATCCAGATTAACTTAGCAACTAAAAGAGACTATAAATGCAACCACATAGGCCACAGAATAAACAAGTAATAACTTTAGAACTCACCGCTAGCAAATGTGTTACTGATGGACGGTAGAGAATAGCTTTCCTTGGATTAGGAGGTAAGGTTGGATCAGTCATGTCTGCAGCCAAATTTATATCTATCAGTCCAGAAGCTCCAGAATGATCGATTGAAGTGCCATTCCCATTTGATTCAACTAGCCGTTTTTGGTAGAAAGATCCACTTGGCTCCCATTCTAAACATTGCAGCATTCTAAAAGTGTCCAAAGTAAATTCTGCAAATTTTACCTGAAAGTGACAGTACAAAAACCTTTGTAAAAATTCTATGCAGGGGTTCATTCATTAATGATTCTTGTACTCCAGATGATCTTAACTCACGAACAAGCCATTTAAAGCATAAAAACTAACCTCATTCCGGTGATAGCTTGTCAGCAGTGCATCTTGAAACTTTAGAACCTTCTTTGCATGGAACCGAGCCACATATGGAAGAGAAGCTTGATGGGAATCAAACACAGAACAATAACGCAAAGGCCTGACATTCATAAAGGCTGTATCAACTTTCATAAAGCGGACAATTTCTTGCACCACTTGCCTCCATTCTTTAAAGTTAGTTTCCTGACAAGAGATGGTATAGATGTCCTAAATCATGTCAGTTTACCACTGAAAGTAGTATAAGTTAATGGCTTATTAGAGAGAGCAAAATTATAATGAATGTTAAACAGTCAAATTTAAGGCAATGATATCCATGCAAATAATCATGTAAATAACCTGCCGAGAGATGTACATTCATAAAGAACACATTTTAAACTGATCCTCTTAATTCATAATTGATAAATCCCTCAATTGGCATGTATCCAAATAGCATATTTTACACCATCAAAGTTTTGATTATTTTCAAAAAAATAAATTCTAATAGCTCGATTTATGAAGGTCTGTCAATAAGTTACTAAGAAGGTATATGGTATTTAGTAAGATGAGCAAATATTAAACAGTTATATTTTCCCCTAATTATTAAATTTTCAATTTAGAGTGACTCATGGAGCACAACATTGAGATAGCACTCAAGATCTCACTTCACAAAATTCTAAGCCCAAATGTTGGGCCAAGTAAATGATCAGTTAAAGTACATAGATACTAAGTGAATCAGTCCGACCAATTAAGCAGTCCTGGATTAGACATGATGTTGGTGCTCCATTGCTCTTTAAAGAAGAAAAAGACAGACAAAAAGAACCAATAGAACCCATAAGCCCAAAGAATGTTTTGGCCTTTCAGGTTTTAAGTCTTAAAGATTATAAATTTTCCATTCCAACTCTTAATTTTTCATACAATAGCATTTGACCAATTGTTTTCGTATCACCAAAAGGACTGACAAATTGGTGGCACACACAGACATGATGAACGATTTAAGACCTTTTTTATTTCATTTGTACATAAACATTAGTTTCACACCGTTGGACTGACCGTTTTCTGGAATCTCTGATCTTTATCCAGAACCTCATTTACCACCTTGCTTCAACTAAAGCACTACTTTACAGCTCAGAATTTAGTCATTATGAAATGGAATATTTATTGGAAATACACCTTCAGAAAGTAAATCACAAACTGAGCATGCTAAATCTACTGTCTCTCAACACTCCCAGATTGTATAAATCCTGATCTTCTATCAATTCAAATAACATCGTGGTACCTCTATCCGAATCTAAAGTTCTACCGGAAAGAAAAACCTCGAAGATTTGGATAAAATAACTTATATTATTTAAACAATTTCTAAAAACATCCTTTCACATTCAAATCGATCTCCTTCTCTGGGAATTAAAATATTAAGCCTCCTTCGTGCTCCTAAGGCATTGTTTGGTTGTTGCGAAAAGAGGAAAAGAAAAGGAAAACTTCAAACCATACATTTCTTGCACCATCTTAATTAACAAAGGGAAATGGAAAAGAAATCAATAAAACGTGGCATGCCTTGCACGATTATCGCTATATTAAGTCCAAAATTTTGATAGTAGAAATTAGACAGCGAGGGAACTCGAATAATTCCCATGTTTTTTTCCTAAATTTTCTCAGCAACCAAACAAAGCCTCATGCGAGTAAATAAAACCGAATCCTTCATAGTTAAGCTCCAAATATTCACAATTTTTCCTCGTAGAGCTAATAGAAACGAAAAAAAATTACCCGAAAAGCAGCTTTACTATCATCAACCAGAGCCTTGAACCGGTCGACGAGAGCCTTCACCATCTCGGTCCGGTTCAAGATCACCGAGACTAGCAAGAACCTCGCGTAGAACCTCAATTCCTTGAACCTCACCCCGAGATCCTTCCCGGCGCCTTTGGATCCCTCGAAATACCTCCTGTTGAGAATCGCCTCGTAGAAAACGTACGCCTCGACCAGGAACCTGGCCTCGCTGGTCCGCATGTACTGGCCGAAGTAGAGCTGGCCGATCCGGCTAGCGATCTCGCCGATTTCCCAGCGGTTGAGCCCTGACCTCACCAACTCCGCCCGGTGCTCCTGCTGGAACTTCCAGAGGCGCGTGTACGCCTTGAACACCTTCTGGAAGTAGTGGTGGCTCGTCACGCGTCCGTACGCAGGCACGTCCCGTACCCGAGCAAACTTCCGGTCCGCGCCGTCCACCAGCGCCCGGAAAGTCTGACCAACGACGTCGTTATCGGCAGCCATATCATCCAAAAAAAAAAGCCCAATCAATTAACCACCCTAAAATCGTTCCCTTTCGCGCCCATCGGCAAACGAGAAAGTGTCAGAAAACCAAAGGGAAGAAAAGTAGAGTTGGACTCTTTATAAAACTGAGGCTTTAGAAATGGGAATGGCGTCACTGCTTTTACTCTCTGTTTTTTTTTTTTTTTTTCTTAATTTTTTTAACTATTTAGTTACCGAATTGCAGTGGCGGCGTCAGAGGGAGAGGAGCGAAGGAGTGAAGGGGGTGTGGCATGAGATTTTGGATGATTTGACGGTGTGACATTTCCTGTGGCGAGAACGGAAAAAAGTAGTTTTGGACATAGGACGGAGTAGTGATGCTGGGGAGTAATGCGGGTGTGATTCAAGGGAGTACGTCGTTCTCTGTATTTTTGGACCGTTGGATGTGTTTCATGGTCTGTGTGGTCCATTGGGGAATGTGGGTTTGGATTATTGCAGCTGTGACTATGTGACCACTATGTCTATTTCTATTGGATATAGATTTTAACACTTGTCCGAATATTGTTGTTTTATGAGTTTGGATATTACGGTTGTGATCATTTTTTTTTTTTTTACATGTTCCTATAAAATAAAAAATAAAAATAAAAAAATAAGTAAATTTGAATTAGTGATCTCCGTTTTATAATGCGTAGTCTTTAGCCGATTAGATTAATTTTAGAAGTCATTCTTGTGTTCCTCTTGCGTCACTTTAAGAATTAGGTAGCTTTTAAAATTATCATTTGATCAAAATTCAATAATAATCAATCATAAGGCCAATAATAATATTACTCAGCCGATTGAGCTACTCATTAGAAACGGATCAATGTATAAATAGAGATTTTTAGTAATTTTAGTCTGGTTTTTAAGATTTTAATTTCACATATTCCAACTCTCTCATACGTTGAATATTTTACATTTGCTTATTTTATGGTGAAACTATTATATTTAAGAAACCACACGGACGTGCCCAAATAAAATCATATATATCCGAGTTTTGAGGATCCTTCTTGTACAAGACACGACCACATGTACAGGTTCATGTAATCATGTCGCACAAAAAAGTCAGGCTGAGGCTGAGAAGTTACACCAAAATAAATCAGACAACGTACCAAAAAAAAAAGGTAGATATGATTTGTTTGAGAATTTTACTTGTCAGCATGTAATTAAGATAAACAACTTAAACAAAGCGTGCACGTTTATGATGTTCTTTGAGAAGTTGTAATCAATGAAGTTTCTGAGAAGATGATGAATGAGTTTAGAATAGTAATGTCCTTAAAAATTATTTTATATAAAAAAAAAATGAAAATATAAAGAGTAGCCAAATCATAGCCATAAGAGCATTTCCAAATGGAGAAATCAAGTTGTACTTTTATCTAAAATGGCTAATCAGATTTGTAAAAAATCTCACATTAAATTAGCAAAAAAAAAATGCAAAATAGATATTTTATTAGATTAGCCAAAAAAATGTTACATGTAGCGGCACTTTTCTTAAGTGTCATTTCATTTTTTTTTATTGTTTCTCTCACATGTTTTCTCTTTTCCCAAAATTTTCTCGTGCTATTTCTCTTCCACATTTTTCTTTTTCCAAAATTTTCTCCAACTCTTTCTCTCTCCACATCTCTTTTTTTCCAAAAGTTGAAAAATAGGATATTTAGGAAAGAGTAATGCTAGATATCATCTTTTTATCCTCCTAAAATCCTCATAAAGCTGATGTGACTTTCAAAATCACCATTATATCAAAATTCAAGTATAATTCATCTAAAATTTAATGGTAATTTTAAAAGCCACATAAGCTTTAGGAAGACTTTAGGAAGATAAAAGATGGTACTTAGCATTACTCTTTAGGAAAAGAGGTGTGATACAAACAACCACAACTTTGGCCCAACTTGTAGACCAAATTTCTCTCTTTCTCTATAGTTTAAGGCTCTCTCTCTCCTCCACAAGCAATTAAATACAACCTTTATATATATATATATATATATATATATATATATATGAGGCATTTAAAAATTCATTAGCTAAACTAGATAAAATGAGTTTTGAAGAATTATTTTGCATAAAAATTTGGCTTATCCATTGAAAATGCTCTAAGGGAGTGGCTTGGCTGGTTGAAAAGTGGTCAAACCATCCCCATAAGTTGTGGGGTTGATAGGCCACCCCCTCTTTATGTTTTTCATGTAAACAATAGTTTTTTTTTTTTTTTTTTAAATGGTTTTTAAGAATAGAAAACTATATATATATATAAAACAAGAACAAAAGCAAAAGAACAAAAACAACCTCAATTCTCTCATCTTTTCGACCCATTTTAGTTTTTTTTTGGAATTCAATAGTAGGAACTGTCATTGTTAGCACAAACTACCAACAATTAAAAAATAAAATAAAATAATTTCACGTTATCCTCCACGCCAAACCAATAGAAGATTTTAACAACACCAAACCAAATAAAAAAAGACCAGAAGCAAATTAAGACAACAAGGCACTGAGCCACTGAGGCAGACAGGTAGAAAACAAAACCAACCCCAAACTAAAATTACATGAACAAATGATCATATATATAGATATATATGTAGAATTCCCATCTGGCAAATGCATCACAATCATGTGATCATGATCAAAGAATTTTGCACCAACTTATAAACATTCATGATCTATTCTTGAGATAAGCAGAGAGAGAGAGTAAAACATATAGAAATGAGCTGTTCGATCTGTACTTGTGTTCTACTTAATCAATATACAATTATTAACACACTTTTCTTTCCAGATAAATGTATCAATAATTGTGCATGATGTGCGCATAATCATATGAATGATATATAATTTTTATTCTAATAAAAGGAGACGGTCTAAAATGCGAGACCTATATATTTAATTCTCATTTAATTTGTAAGACTGCTCCAATTACGTATAATTCGTACGATTAATTGTAAAGATCCCGTCCGCTCAATGGGGTATAAGTTAATTATTCAATTTTTGATAAATGTTTTTGTGTTTATATGGAATTCACCTGTTCAGATAGGTAATCGAATATCTCAAAATTTATTTGGTAGGCGAGACCTATATAGTGTCTCTCATATTAATTGCCCAAATTGTTGTAAATCACCATCAATTCACCGCCAAAGGCCTGTTTGGGTGTGCATTTGAGGGGCTTAAAAGTGCGTTTAACACTCAAAAAGTTTGTTTTAAAAAAAAGTACTGATTTGGTAAAAAAAATTAAAAGCGCTTTTAATGGTACAAAAAACCTAAAAATGACAAAAACACACTTTTTAAAGCTTTTGCCCAAGCGTTTTTGACTTAAAAGCATTATTTATGAAACATAGTCTTAAACATGCTCTAAGTAGCTATAGAATAAGAGAAATGTTATGGTTTCTCCTGACGTTCTCTTGATCTTATATGGATATTGTTTTCTAAAAAAACACGAGGGACCAATGAAAAATGTTTTTTTATTTTTTAGAAAACAATATTCACGAAAAAAAAAAAAAAAAAAAACCATTATTTTTCTGTACTTTGATTAATGTATTACTTATGAAACTTGTATTTTAATCGGTATAACAGGCTGTTCTCTGGTTGATTACAACAAAATGCAAGCTCAAATACTAGTATAATAATATAGGAAGAAAAAGTATATTTGGTAGTCCATTATTATAATTATTATTTTGTTTTTCTTGGAGGAGATCGAGAATCACCAATTCCTGTCACGATGACATATGATTCCTAGAATTGACTATTCTTGTTGATGTCTTTCATGGTACGATGGGCATGCAAGACTTGAGTTTGATTGCCACTTCCTCTTAAAATATGAGTGTAAACTCTAACCAGTAACCACCATGTGATCTGTGAGCATCATTCTTTCCTCTGTGTTTACCCAAAAGGTTATTGGAACCCTAGGACAACCACCCATGTGACCTAAAAGTACTTTGGAATTTTACATATTAGTCTCCTCTCCCGTTTGAAAATTATTTTGTATAAACAATCAATATTTCGGCATGTGTTTATGCCATTGCACCTTTGAAGATGGGATCCAAAAAAATTCTTCCAATTTAGGTTTCATTCTTTTTGGATATAAAATATTTTTTTGATGTTTGGCTTGTATAGAAAATAAGCGCGACGACAAATAACGGTTGGCGACTTTTAACAACTTTCGGCAGAGGTCCGGGCTAGCATCCGGCTGTTTAAGAATAAGAAACTTGAACTCAAAAAATGATTTACTAAACTTAAAAACATAAACAATCATGTGATTGAAATGTAATAAAAAAAAAATTAGTGGTTAACCGTTAACGACTTGATCTGACTTTAATTTAATGTTAATAGGTGTTAGTAAATTATAAAAGAATTATAGGTGTTACATTACTCTAAATAGTAGAGTGCTTATCAGTAGTTTTACCTAATTGGTTGAGAAAAACTTTGGTGGCAAATGGCAATGAGAAAGAAAAGATTTTGACTTGGTTAATTACCAAAAGACCTACACGACAAATCTGGTAAAAAACAGCATGAAGGTTTTGTTATGGACATTGTATTCATGTAAGAGCCTCTTTATAATTATGTTTGAAAAATATAGCTTTTAAGTTAAAAAGCGCTTTTGGGCAAAATCTTCATTTTTAAGCTTTTGCAAAAAGTGTGTTTTTGTTATTTTTAACCTTTTTGGACCATTAAAAGCGTTTTTAATTTTTTTACCAAACGAGTTTTTTTTTTCTTCAAACGAATTTGTAAGTGTTAAACGTATTTTTAGGCTCCTCAAACACAGTCACAAACAGGTCCCAAATAATGTTAAATTTAAACTTTTAGGATAACTGATAATTTAACATGGTATCAAAGCCAAAGATCCTGAAATTGAACTTTGAGTCCGTCAATTCACTCCATTTAAATTAAATATTTCACGTGATAGGTCTCACATATTAAATGGGAGTTTGACCTCACACGTAAAGATGTATGTTAAAGTATTGATTAAGTGATTAAATTTACCTCTTTCTATTAGCTTAAACTTTTAAGATAACCGGTGATTTAACAAATAAAATCTCTCAAATTACTTATATAAAAAAAAAAAAATCTCTCAAACAAAATCACATGATTTAGTACTATACATTTGTGTGATGTCTTCTGCACATGTGGCCCTTGGGTTAGGGTTGACCTTAGTAAAGGCGAAAAGAGCCTGAAATCTATGAAGCTGACAGACATGAGGGTGTCACACACTAGATCCAAACACCCATGCATGATTGTCCCTCACAAAAATAATTCACCTCTTCCCATCGCGATCAATGCAAAATTTTTATTTTTAAATAGTGTTTGTGAGGGACATATTTAATTTAATAAAACATATGATTCTCATATATATTTTGAATACTTTATTAATTTAATAGTAAGAAAAAAAAATACTTCAACTTAATTGTGAAGCAAAACTTTATATCCTTTCTTGAATATGAATTATTTATGGGGTTGATGTGCAATTAATTAAAACATGGCGAGGAAGGAATAGAACCATGGTTGGGTCATGTCTTGACTTTGTTGGACCGGGAAAAAGTTATATGTTTGCCATGCATTGTTGCTATGAATTGATTCAACCGTTTGAATTGGACCCGTAATTTGAAATATCAATTATCATGTGAAATGCACGAAAGTCAATTATAAAAATAAATAAATTACTAATTATCTAAAAAAAAAAAAAATTGATAAAAAATATAAATTTAATTATTTAATTAATATTTTTACCACTCTTTCAATAAATAAGGTCTAACACAACTTATAATTTAATTAAGGGTAAAGTTCACATACTCCCATCAAATTACCACCTAATTGACAATATCTCTTCAAATTTTCAATTGTGACAATGTCCCCCCAAACTACTAAAATATTGTCAATGTCCCTCCTAAGACTAGCAATAAGATACAAATGCTCCTATAAAATTCTCAATAAGACAAAAATACCCCTATAAATTCAAAAAAAAAAGGAAAAAATTTTAATTTAAATATAATATTTTTTTTCAAAAACAACTTTTTTTAAATGAAATTTTTAATTTTTTTAAACAGAAATTTTTATTTTTAAAAAAATGATTTTTTTTTATTTAGTTTTAAAAAACGAAAATTTTTATTTTTTTAAACAAAGATTTTTATGTTTAAAAAATTATAAAACAAAAAAAAAAGATATTTTCAATTTTTATAAAAAAATCGATTTTTTTTTTTGTAAAAAATAAAAAATTTGGCTGCTGTTTGGAATTTTTTTTTTTGGTTAGTTTTAGGTTTTTTTCTAGAAGTTTTAGTATTTTTGTTTTTATCTTATTAAGGGTAATTTCGTTATTGGGGGAAC
The DNA here is from genome assembly GCF_965113065.1 of Corylus avellana. NCBI lineage: Eukaryota > Viridiplantae > Streptophyta > Magnoliopsida > Fagales > Betulaceae > Corylus > Corylus avellana. The sequence continues at coordinate 17,499,685 of NC_142500.1, forward strand.
ATTAACAATTTTTAGTAGTTTGGAGAGACATTGTCACAATTAAAAATTTAGAAGAGATATTGTCAATTGAATTTTTGACTGTGGACTATAACCATTCTTTCATTTTATAACATGTTGACTCCACTCAAGGTGCATTTGGCATTGCGATCATAACAAAATGAAACAAGTTTAAAATATTCTCCACGCTCCATCAGTTCTAGAACTTTGTAGCATGTCAATATGTTACCTACCATTTTATATATTTTCAGAAGAGTTATATGATATTTTTATTTTTCGGTTACCTTTCTTTTTCTTTTGGGTGACCCTCTCACAGCAAGCAACAAAAGAATACTTCTTGATTGGACCAATTAATGGAGTAGTTGGATGTTAATTATCAGAAATATATATTATTTATAGCAAATAAGAAATGCAAAAAGATAAAGTTTGATCTTTAATATAAGGCTCCCAGCTTCGCTTTATCTCCTTTTCCAATTTTCAATGGACGTCATTTTCTTTTGCTTTATTAGGTAGAAGCTTTCCCTATTTACTAATATTGCATCCTTTTTCCTGGGGGACATGTCCTGTCTCACGACAAGGCAAAGCTTTTAACGGAAGATCGTTGGGTATTAAACTGATTTTCAAACCTCAATTTCAGCTATTTCCACTCCATACTTCACCAAAATTTCTTGTTATTTATTATGCTGTAATGTGCTTTACAAAAAAATTTGGAAAATTTAAGAGAAGGGCTACTGGCGGTTTTGCGCTACCGCGTTCGGCCCTTGCATGCGAAATTCATTTGCTTTAAATTTTACAAAATTTATATAACATAACGGATAATTCACCCTATCGATATTATCATTTAAATGATGAGTAATGGTATAAGGAGAATTAGAGTTTTTTTAAATATGATGTGACTTTTAAAATTATTATTAAATTTGAGATGATCATTATTGAATTTTGATAACACGTGCCGTATTTAAGTTTGTGTCACACTAATAGAATTTATTGAATCGGTGTCGTATTTAAATTAGTATCATACTAACAAAAACTATTTGTTAAACATCTTAATTCACCCTGTCGAAACGTCATCCATGAATCACGAGATGTTTACATAAAACCACCCATAAAAAACACACAGAGACAGGTTACTGTCATTGTCTTTGTCTATTTATGAGGGGTTTTATCCGTTCTCATGCTCCAACTCCGGTTGTTTGTGGTCCTTGAAATCCATTAATTTTTTTTATTTTTGGTGTTTGGTTGGATGCAGAGAGAAACAAAGTGAGCAGTGGTCATCATTGTGTCAGAATATCCAAAGTACAGTAAATAGCAAGAGAAGGAGATGAACTTTGATCTGGACATGAAAATGTGGAAATCAACACCTATTTTTCTTTTTAAATTATTCGAATTTATCAATTTCAACAATTTTGACTCGGGATGATTGGCATTAATCCTTGTTAAATGATTCCAAAGTTTGACATTACAATGTATTTTGTGTATTATTTAGAGCTCAAAATTAGGGTTTATTTGAAACTAGGGGTAACTTTATTTTAAACTCCTAAATTATCACGCAATTTGAAAAGCTCTCAAAACTTCAAAACCTCTCAATTTGGACCAATAAAATTTCAATTGCAATCAATTAGAACCCCTCCGTCAGATTTAGCCGTTTACTTCCCTATTTACCCCTAAAATGACCAAAATATCCATGATTTTTTTAAATAACTTTATTTTTTAAAAAAATAATAATTTAGGATAAAGGGTAAATTTGAAATTTTATAAAAAAGTCAAGAGTATAAACGTTATTGTCTAACTTTTAACTTTAAAATCTGATAAAGATGTTCAAATTGATTGCAATTGAAAGTTCAGAGGTCTAAATTGAGAGGTTTTGAAATTTTGGGAGGATGAGTTTCTCAAATCGCGTGATAATTCAAGTGTTTAAAGTGAAGTTACCCTTGAAACTATTTTCTTTCTTTTTTTCTATATTTTTAAACATTATAAAATGTGTCTTTAAAAATTATTTTCAAGTAATTATTCAACAAAAAAAAAATGTCATCCTTTAAGAGACCACTAATTTGTTTTATTTTTTATTTAAAAAAAAAAAGGAAAATAAAAGATGTGAAAACATTTTGTTTGTTTACAAAAAATAGTTTTATGAAGACATAAGTAAACAAGCCAAATATTCTTTTCTTTTCCTTTAAAAAAGGGTTTTGATTAAAGTTGGGGAAAGTGAGTGATATTCTTGTCTTTTCCTTTAAAAAGGGTTGATTACAGTTTGAGGAGAGCGAGTTGATTTTTGCACTTGAACTCAGTGACAAAATAAAGGCTTATATTAATCCGAATCTGGTAATTAACCATCGACTGTTCACTCCAATCACTATCTCAGTAGTATATTGCGGCCTGCCCAGTCAAAGCAAAGTTAATTAGCCCTAATTGAAGGTTGAATTTTGATTATGAATAAAGGCCATGATACCTCTGCACCTATAAAATGCTATATAAGAGGAGAATAATAAAGATAAGATTTGAATTGAAGAACTTTATTTTTATATAATATTAAATTACTATTTATTTTAAAATATGAATGCTATTTTTCACACATATTTCACATTTACGTACGTGACATATTTTAAATTATTTTTTTATATTTTTTAAGTGACTTACAAGGAAAATAACTTAAAATACGTCACGTCAAGCAATGTAAAAAGTAGTACCAATTCCAAAAGTTTAAGTCAATAAAAAAATGACCTTAATAATTTAATTACTATTCTCACATCAAATGGATCCTTATATAATGATTTGGTCCATATAACTTCTTAGGTTCAGTTTGTTTTGACGTAAAATATTTTTCGTCGAAAAATACTTTCAATAAAATGATTTTTTAAAAAGAAAAAAAAGAGACTTTTTATAGAATATTTGTCGACGTTTGGCTTGTACGAAAAATGAACAACGGCAGAAATGGTTGGTGTGAATTCCGGCGACATCCAACAGAGGTCCGGCTATTTGCGAAGAAAATACTCAAATTCGAAAAATAATTTGCAAAATTAATAAACGAAAAGCCATTTTTCAAAAACTAAGAAAGCTTTTTTGGTGAAACCGAAAGTAGTATAATTTTTTGTCACGCCAAACACAATAGAAGACAAAGTATTAAAAAGAAAAATTACGTGGAAACAAATAAAAGTATTTAAAGGCTTCTACACATAGTTTTCTTCTTGATCAGGTGCCGAAAGGACCAAAAAGAAAAGAGGAATAAATCTTTTTATATTCTTTAGTAAATAAGTAATGATACATTGATGACTCTTGATTATCTAGTAATTAATGGCCAAAAGTCAGGGGGAAGGCAATTATTTCTTGGATTAAGTAATTGCCACGTGTGGCGTGACAGCCACCAAAGGAAAAATAGTTGCGGGTCATCGAGTAGAGCTTTGGAAAAGAGGTAAAGGCAAAGGTCATCCATCCATGTCATGAAAAAGAAACAAAACGAATCCAATGGCCACCGAAGCTTTCCTATTCTCGTATGAGAATCTTCTAAAGCTACCCATCTCCGGTCTCCCCCCACCCCCATTTGCTGTTTTGAGAGGGTCAAAAGAGGGAAGAGGAAGTGATCAAAAGGGAGTGCGAAAAAAGAAGAAAAAAAAAAGTTAAAAAAAAGAGTAAACCCTAATGATGAATAGAGGGAAGGAAGCTTCAAACTTTGACAGTTTGTGTGAATGTGAGTGAGTGAGTGAGTTAGTGGTGCACCTTGGACTTTCATGGGTGTGGCCCAACCTCTGCACTCGGGGTAATATATGCATTTGTTCTTTTTGTGCTATATATTGATGCTTGATTTCAACATGGCAATTATCATCTATTGTCACAAGTTGAGATTCTACTTGAAATAATGCCCATTTTTCTTCTTTTTCTACCCAATAACTACGGGAGTGGGAAGGACGGAAGTTGGATGTGTATATAAGATTCATGGGTCTTCTTTCGGTCAACAATTGCTAGATGGAGTGCTTTTGTGAGTCCGGCTTATAATCTGTTACGATCCTTGTGTCCAGTGGCGGAGCCACTTAATGCTTCGAGGGTGCTGTGAGCTTTTTTTTAAAAAAAATTTATGCTATTTTTTTTCCAAGTTCAATACTCCCAACAAAAAAGGGAAAAAAAAAAACAATTATTCTCTCCTATTTACGCAAGTTACCATTCGATACCTTCAAAAAAAATTTAGTAGCACCCTCAATATAAATTGTCTGGCTCTGCCACTGCTTGTGTCCTACATAAACTAAGTCTAATCTTAACCATGTGTGTATAAGCTCTTTTTAGGGGTGCAAAGGCGGGCGGTTTTTAACCGCCCACTAACCGCTAACCGCTATAACCGCCAACCGCCTAACCGCCTAACCGTCTAACCGCATTAACCGCTAACCGCCTAACCGCCATAACCGCCTAGCGGTTAGCGGTTAGCGGTTATTGGGTCTACTAACCGTAACCGCTAACCGCTAACCGCCTTTTTATATAATATATTTTTATAATTATAATTATAAAAATATTTATACATATAACATAATCACTTGATCATTAAATCACAATTTTTTTAAAAAATAATTAAATCACAATTTTTTTAAAAAAATAATTAAATCACAATTTGAGTATTAATATATTATCACTATAATTTATATGATTATATCACATGAGATTGATTATTAAATCATTTGATTATATAATAACAAATTATACATATATAATATAACATAACTCATAAGTATACTAATTCATACTAATACAACAATTAAATATCTAGAGACTTATTTCCAATGTATGTTATAAACCTATAAGTCTATATAAGTCTACATATGTATATGAATAATATAAATGTATAATATCAATAGTTAATCATATGATTTAATGACAATTCAAATACTTTATTCAAGACTTCAAGTGAATCATATTATTAATGTACAATGATGATATGATTCGTATAATATCAAATTAAGTAATTGACATTGGATTAAACAATGACCAATGTGTTACTTATAAACATAATTTAAGTACTAATGTATTATCATTATAATTTTAGTAATTTATATATTATCACTATAATTGATATGATTATATCACATGATGATTTGATCATTAAATCATATGATTATATAATAATAAATAATACATATATAATATGACATAACTCATAAGTCATAAGTCTACAAGTTAATCATATGATTCATGTACAATGATAATCACAATTGATTCAATTGAATTAAACAATATGTTACTTATAACTACAAGTCTACAATTTAATTAAAGCATTATTAGATACTTTAGGAATATAGGATTTAGAAGTTTGAACATTGCCATTTACCATTAGATATTAAGTTCAATTCAAAGAAAAAAGATTATAAGTAAATATGATAAGAATTTAAATAATTAATCATATGAATCATATGATATAATTTAATGAGACTATATGATTATATAATATCAAATTAAGTAATTGACATTAGATTCAACAATGTGTTACTTATAATCACAATTGAAGTATTAATGTATTTTTTGAACATTTTTTAGAAAAAGAAATTTAACCATTTTTTGAAAGAAAAAAAAAAAAGAAAATTAACAATTTTGAACAATTTTGAATTTTTTATATATATATATATAATTGCTTATAGTTATATTATATGCATATTGAATAATATAAATGTATAAGATAAATATTTAACTATATGATCCAATTACAATTCTAATACTTAATCAATTATTCATGTACAATGACAATGACAATGTGATTCATATAATATCAAATTAAGTAATTGACATTGGATTAAACAATGTGTTACTTATAACTACAATTGAAGTATTTTTGTTTGTTTGTAAGTTTATAAGATCAACACTTAATCATATGATCCAATGACAATTCAAATATTTATAGCAATTGGGCCCAAGAAGATATTAAAAATACAAGAAAAAAAATGAGGGTAAAAAAAAGCCCAAAAAAATAAGCCCAAAAAGCCAAAAAAAAAAAGCTCAATTTTAAAAAAGCGGCGGTTATCTATTTCACTAACCGCTAACCGGCCACTAACCGCTAACCGCTAACCGCCTAGCGGTTAGCGGTTGCGGTTAGTGAAATTTATTAACCGCTAGGGCGGTTACGGTTAGCGGTTATTGCCACTAACCGCTAACCGTAACCGCCTTTGCACCCCTAGCTCTTTTACACCATCTTTTTGCAAGTCGATTTTCAATGGTGAATTATATCGATTTTCAATGGTGAATTATATCCAAAGTTTTATATCACAATCATCCTCTCCTATTCGGCTATAGTGTCACTTTCTCTCTCATTTTCCATTATGCCCGTTTGTGCTCCAATGCAGCTGAATATTTTTTTTTTTTTTTTTTTCAGCGAGTTAAACCGTCAACTAATTAAAACCCACATAAATAAAGCTTTCAAATAGTAGCTGTATTAGGTCTAAAAAAAAAAAAAAAATTTGATTGATGTAACAAACATACGCTAAGTTTAATTTCACTAAATTAGATTAATTGTAATATTTTTTTGAAGGCTTCCAAAATCCGTATATGAACTGGCTTTATAAAATTGAACAAAATGAGTTTAAGAAGTCAAATCGATCATTTCATTATTTTTCTATTAAATTACAACAACATTTTAAACTATATATGCATTTGAGTAGCATTTTTAATATTTAAGTGCCAATTTTTCTCCCTCTAATAGGCAATTGAGACCCTTGACACACTCTATTGATCATTAAACATATGTAAAATCTCGTCACATAAGAATTAGATAATTATAGAGACAAAACCACTAAAGGTGACGATTAAAGGGATCAAAAGATAAGATTTACATATCATGGTATTGAGAGGTTAAATCTGATTTTATATATTTAATTTAATTTTTATTATCCAGTCGACTGGGTTTAGAAAAACTAATCCATTCTGTTTCAATTAAAAAAAAAAAAAAATTGGAGAAACTATAATAAAACGTATATGATCAGACTCATTTGTCTAATAAATTTTAGACTATCCAACCACCTACCAGGTAGTCCTAAACAAATTATCTGACAATTATTGCTCAAGTTGCTAGACATCCTAATTTAAACAATAAATTGTTTGAGATTTGTATCCAAATGAGATTGTCGTGGTCATACGCCCATTTCCAATGGCAATCGATCTCTGATGAATGATTCTCTGAGGCAGGCATGGAAGACTGAAACTTTACGGTACTGAAGTGACATGTACGTTCTGGGTGTTGAGCTGATGATGTACTGAGCCAGCTCAAGGCTAGGCTGTTGCAGAAGGGAAGCGAAAAGAAGCAGAGAAAAATGAATGGGACAAAGGGGTAGATATGCATCCAACCCCACCGCCACTAATATTATATCGATTTATTCACCAACTTATCGGATCTTAGATTCATTGATGTTGTGGGTGCTATTCATTCCCAATTAAATTACAAATTTGTGGGTCCTTTCCTTCCATCCACCACACCAGAATTTGCAGACCAATTTCTCCCTTAAATTCATTTTTATCTTCTCGCATTCATTTTTAGCTCTAATATTTGTTCTTAAAATGTGTGATTTTTGGTATATTTTAATCTGTTAAACATATAGCTTTGATATCTTGTTAAAATAATGATGAAGCGGGAATAATAGCGGAAGCAATATAGAAAATAAACACAAAGAATTTTACGAGTGGTTTGGTGTTAAACACCTACGTCCACCACTCGAAATATCCTAAGGGTTACATTGAGTTCATTAACTTGATTTGTCTACAATACAAAAGTTCATATTTATATGATAATGTCTAAATATAAGAATCGTACATTCAACCCATAAATAAATAATATTTTAATATTAACCTAACTATAAAATATACGAAAAAATTATATATTTTTCAAGTCCCCTTAATTTGACGAACAAAAATTCTCCTTTAATATTCTTCAAAGAAGTTGAAATGCAGACAATGTACAAAAATTTCAACAAACTTTGACTTTCGTTGGCTTATGGCCCTTCACCTCGTTTTTTTAGTGCATTATTTTCCCATATGTTAGGCCCCCCGTTGTTGACCAAATGGAGAATTTGTCATTAGCCGAAGTCCACGCCAAAGATGCCTCCTATTCATCCTTTTCTCACTTTAATCATAATTTTCTTTAGAAAATATTATATTTAATTATTTAAATTAATGTTTGAACACATTTTTTTATTTTTAAAATGAGTAAGTTCAAACGTTTTTCTTCAATATTCAACTAAAATGGAAGATAAATGGTGAAAGCTTAAGTTAACTTTCCTTGTTAGTTGTTAACAATAGACCACTGTAATACTAATGACGATCTTCAAAAGGTTAGTATCCAATGATAATAACATGAACTGTGTTGAATGTTTCGTTGCAATGATGCATTTATCAGTTCTGATGGAATTCCCTCATAGTGACGAAGATAATGAGCATGCATACGCATCATTGCCTCATTGGTACAAGCCATTTCAAAGGCTTATGTTGATAGAAAAGGAGTCGGGTTTGGGATCGTAACTTTATTTTAATGCCATATTAAATTATCAGTTACTTTTAAAATTGAAGTCGATAAAAAAGTGAAACCTTAATAATTTAATTAATACTTTAATATAAAGTTTGCATTTATGTAATTTGATAATCCTGGATTACTTGATCCTAATTGAACAGTTGTTTTCGTGCCACATTGGACCCATGTAAGAGAACTATACCCTTAAAATAAATAAATAAAAATTTATCGATAAAATTTTTTGATCGGGGTGCCACAATCCCTACTCTCAATGTCAATTTTGTTTTCATACAGAAGCTTGGGTTACTTCCAAAATCTAGCCAAACCTTGAGATGGACCATCACAGTTCACAGAGGACACTAAATTCTAGCCCAGCCCATTGGCCCGATCTCCAATGGGCAAAGATTCTAAAATCCCCCAAAAGAAAAGACACCTTCTCGATGACATAACAAGAACTACAAACAAGAAAAAAACAAGAACTACAACCAATTCTTGGGTAGCTAAAAGTCCAATTCATATAAAGAAATACCAAAAGAAATGCCCATTTGGCAATGGGCTCGCATGACGCATCTATCTGCCACTAGGCCCAGTTACGAGCCCTACGGGGCAGAAATATGCCCATTTGGCAATCAACTCGCATGATGCATCTATCTGCCACTAGGCCCAGTTACAAGCCCTTCGGGGCAGAAATATGCTCTTTCGAATTCCGACCCATGGGGATAGAAAATGGAATACTATTACCGTTCTCGAGCCAAATTTTGGGCTTTACTCATTTGCGGTGTCGAAATTTTTGGGTCGGCTCAGAATCGGGTTTGTTGTTGGAATCTACATTCAACACTCGTTGTAAAATCTCTTTCACTGCACCGAGCACCTCCACCCACACCGCCCCGTCTTCCCTGCTCTTCATGAATACTCTTCATGAATACTGAATTCCACTCCAACCTAAGCAAAATTCAAAAAATGGTTATCAATCACGAGCCAAGCCCAATCGGGAGCCCCATGTGACTTGGGTTGGCTCAGATTCGGGCAGTTTAGCCCAACCCTAGTAAGAGATCAAAATGATATACTCAAAAGTATATTCTAAGGAACAATGAATGTATACGTCGTTTTCAATAGCCTAACAAATCCTCAATCTATCAAGGTTCCACATCTTCTTATTGTGTAATATTTATATTCAATGTTAAAAGCATGAAGCAAACATTTCCAATAAGCATTGCGGTCGTAGTTGGATGTTCTGCACGCAAAAGGTCGTTGATTGGACTACTATCATATTTTAATTGCGTAAGACATAACTTGTATTGTCATCGAAAATATTGTCTTATTTTTAATAATCACGCGGCAAAAGTACACACAAATCTTGAATTAGTAAAAGCCACTTATACGATTCTAATGTAATTGGTTATAATAAAAATTATTTTTTGAATTAGTAAAAGCTTGTAAAAAAAATGTAAATAAGAAAACCTTTTATCAGGATTATCTTGGTAACACCACTTTTACAGTTTGTAATCAATAATCGACACATAAGTAAAAACATAAAAAGTGCACAAAAATAAGTTGGACCAAAATACACTAGATTTTAAGGTGATAAAATTCCTAAAGGGTTAACCTTTCAGCTCTAGGTTTTAGTTTTAAATCAAAAAAATGAGTTTTGAGGCATTAAAAACGGGTTTTGAGGCGGGTCACGGCAGGCAGGGTTTGTGGCGTTCACCGTCGGCCAGACCCGTGGATCTAGCTACGGTTTTTTTTTTTTTTTCTCTGATTTGGTATGATTGTTCTCACTTTTATTTTTTGCAATTTTCTTAAACAGATGATGTGTTACATAGTATTTGGAGGTTGCAAAATAGATATTATCAGGATGGACTTGATAGTAGGGTCTCTCATTCTAAAAGCAATTTGTACTTCAAGTAAAAAGTAAAAAAGGGTGAGTTTGGCGAGACTCACGGCGTGGGTCCAGCCAGACCCGGCTACGGGTTTTTTCTCTGATTTGGTGTAATTGTTATTACTTTTATTTTTTATATTTTTCTTAAATTGATGACGTATCTTATAGTAATTAAATATTGCAAAAAAAAAAGTGTTATCTATTAGGGGCTCTTTCTAAAAACAGTTTGTGCTGCAAGTAAAAAGTAAAAGGGTCCACGCTGTCCCAACGTCCATCCCCAAACCGCCCTTGATTGACCCTCATGGGCTCGGGCTCAGACCCCAAACCGAGCCGAATAAAAAACAAGCGTCTGCGGAACAGAATCGCAGCTAACACGTAACGCAAGCGGAAGCGGGCAGGCCGGGTGGCACATTACCGATCGTCCCCTCGGATCCGCCTTTACATTTGGTCGTCTCTGTCATTCGTTGAGAGAAAGTCGTAGACAGGGAAGGGAGAGAGGGGAGAGATGTGGGTGTTCTATCTGATCTCGCTGCCCCTGACGGTGGGCATGGTGATTTCCACGCTCAAGTACTTCGCCGGCCCGGAGGTCCCTCGCTACGTCCTCTTCACCGTTGGTTACACCTGGTTCTGCTCCCTCTCCATCATCATCCTCGTTCCTGCTGACATCTGGGCGGTACGTTCCTTCCATCGTGATTTCACGCAATTGCTGCCTGCGGAAATTCTTTTTGATTGGATGTTGTGGTTGGTTTTGTTGCGGTTCTTGTTTTCATTGACTTGTTTTGAGGGAAGTATGGTTCGTTTTTGTTATGATCTCGCTTTCTGCATTTGGTTTAGGGTTCAATGTTTTAGTTGTGTGATTAATTTTGGGGGAGCTACGCTTAGTTGGTTTGAGCTTTTCTGTAATGCATATTTCTAAAGTTTGCTTGAGTAGCTTGCAATTGTTCATGTGCATTTTCTTTCAGAAGCTTTAGGGTCAGTTTAGGAGTGCGTTTTTTTAAAAATAATATGCGTTTTTAAACCAAATTGCAATTTTAGAGTATTTGAGATTGTGATTTTAAAAACGCAAAGTTTAAAATTGTGAAAAAATCCGTGATTTGTATAAGCTGTACTTATTTGAAAAAGTACAAATTTAAACCAAAATCACGATTTCGCTTAAAAAAAATATTTGGGGCAATATTTACCTATTTAGCCATGAAACTGCAATTATATGCTAATGTTATCCAAACACTCAATTGATAAAAAAATACTTCTTAACATGTTTTACCAAACGTCTATGCAATTTTAAAAAGAAGTGATTTCAAAATCGCAATTTTTAAAATCGCACTTATTGAAGTCGCACTCCCAAACAGGCCCTTAGAATATATAATCTTTAGACAATTTAACATTTCAACCAGCTATAGAAGTACTATTCCCCCTCCCCTTGGGCCAATTACTTATATAATTTTTCCCCAATTCGTTTCATATGGGCCAGTGAAAGCTCATGATTCTACAACTTGATGTGAATCTTTGTGTGACTCTATATCAACCCGCTACAGATTGGGTACTGTTGTCAGTTTACCCTAAATCATTTAATATGGGCTAGTATATACTTGTGATAGCATAACTTGATGTAAATTTTTTTGCAATCTTATATTTTGCGCGACTCTTTTGACATAATGTGGTGTCCGTATTTGTACACCTTCCTTCTTCCTCAAAAATAGGATGGTTTGTTTGTGTTTTTGGGAATGTATGCTTATTTTCCGACTGGTTCTTGAACACGAATCATGATGTTCTGAAGTTTCTTGCTTTGTATTGTCCTTTTTTTTTTTTTTTTTTTTTTAATTTTTTATGCACGTTATCTGGTTTTATTAATGTTGCGGATTATTACATGTACAGACGATGCATCAGAACCAGAACGGAGGAATTTCTTTCTTTTGGACCTGGTCATATTGGAGTACATTCTTACTTACTTGGTATGCCACACATACATACATAGACTTTCTTATATGTACTTTAATAGGTCATTATGCTGAAAATTGTGGAACTGTTTTGTAGTCTACATCGTCTATCTGGAATCATTTTTTTTTTGATAAGTATCGTCTATTTGGAATCATATTTTAAGCTATTGGACCATTTACCTTATCATGTATCAAGACAGAAGCAACTATATAACTAAGTATAGTTGAACTAGCCCCGTTGGGTTAATTTATATTTTTCATCTTTATAACCCAAATAATTAATTTTTTCTGAATAGCATTATTGAAATACTCATTCAATGTTTCTATATGCAATTTTCCCTTTTTGAGTGTGTGTATATATATTTCAGGAAACCACGCTTATCCCTTAACTCCTTTTGTTAGGTTTTTTTGTTAAATTAGATGGAAAAATGGATCATGTGTGTCGTGTGATACACGTTACCAAAGATAATGACAATAATACCCCTTCATATAAATATTTTTTTTTAAAAAGGAGACCCACAACTGGCCGTGGTGGGTCACCACAAGACCCATGGCCAGACCCACACCACCTCCATGGCCAGTGCATTTGTGTGTGTATGTTTCTTTTAAAATCTTTTTAATCTAAGGGTATAATTGTATCTCCACACATCTCAGAGGGGGTATAATGGTGTGTTTGTGTCAAAAAAAGGTTACATGAATTGTGCGTGACCCCGCCTCTGATAGGATTTAACACAAAATCCTAACGAAGCGGGTAAATGAAAGGGCATGGTAGATTGGGAGGGAACATTGGAACTTTTTGAAGTTTGGGAGAGACATTGCAAATTGGGTGGTAGTTTGAAAAGGGGGGGTGGTTGGGGAGGGGAGAGTGTATTTTCCCTATATTTTTTGTGCCATTACATGCACTACCAATATTTACATTGTTATCTCCTTGATGCAATCTTAAGCTCCTGAAGCACAATGTCTATCACAGCTGAAGTGGGACAATTACTGAAAAAAAACTCTCACATATGTTGAAGTGGGCCATCTTGGTTCTTTAATGTGTCCTGAGAATGATTTACTCATAAAAAAAGAAGTTGTGCAATATATGGTTATTTGCCCATTGTTACAACTTTGAATGCATAAGATGGCCTAAATCAGTTTACAGATGCTTCTAAATGCCTTTACAGCAGAGAGATTTACTTTTCCTCATATATTAAGTTATTTTATCTCTAAACAGGGCTGTGGTGCCCCTTATTCAGGGTTTTGAAGATGCTGGAGACTTCACTGTGCCAGAAAGATTGAAGACTAGCCTGCATGTTAACTTCATTTTTTATTTAGTTGTGGGATCTATCGGCCTCTTTGGACTTATTCTTGTTGGAGTTCATTTTGAGAATAACTGGTTTGTTCCTCACTCTCTTATAGCTGATTTGTCTTTTTAGTTTGGGTTATAGATTCTTTTCATATGGTCTTTTATTTGCCTTATAGGTGCCTAGAACTTATAGCAAGTCATTAATCTCGATTCTTATATTAACTTCAAATGGTTTGACATCTTTTTGAGTTGTTTATCCAAAAATATAAAAATAAAAACTGTTGTGTGATTTTGTTATGAGCCCCTGTGTCTGGAAACATTTTAGTTACAGGCATGGTGATGAGTTTTCGATTTGAAATAATTCATATTTATATATTGGAACTTCTTTAGAAAAGAACAAAGACATTAAAGGACATAAATCCGCCGTGTGTCAAATAATGGATTTGACATAAAATGATATGTACATCGGGCAAATTCTTTACAAAATAATACACATAGATGGGGTACAACTCAACATATCTGTTCATGTTAGGGAGAGAGTGAGTTCTCCGTATCTGCTAGTTGGTTGGGTTTCTCCTAATGGAAGCTAAAATTATGGTAAATAAAAGATTGTTGCCATGCTTATTATCCAATACTTATAAGGAGTTGTACACCTCTAAATTGTGTGTGCCTTTGCAGAAAGAGCAGTCACTTTAATGTAATGTGGAGGTTGCATGCCACTTCGGTGATAGATGTGTTTGTTTTTCCCTTTCTATTTCACAGCTTTGTGTTTCGCTTCAATTACCGTTGTGATAATTCCTCGTGGTCTCTCTTCTCATTAATATAACAGTGTATCAATTATTTTGTGATGTCTCGATTACTTATCATAATATAACAGTGTATCAATGTAGTTCGAATGAAGTAAGTAAAAATCTAAAAATGGACTTGGTAAATGATGCGAAATAATTATTATAAATGGTGATTAGATGTGGTCATGATCTAGAAAATTAGACCTAAGAATAAAGGTTTTGAAAGTAACACCTTTGCCCACACCCCTTCTCGAATAATTAAAAAGAAAAAGAAATAAAATGTGAGCATTTAGTTTGATGGTAGCCAAAAATCATTATTTAAATCAAATTTTGGTGGTAACATTCAACTATTTACCTGCTTTTTTTTTTTTTTTTTTTTTTTTTTTGACATGACAAGAATGGTTTTCAACCCAGCTAGTGTGGTTAGTATTTTATATTAGAAAAAAAATTATCGTTCGGTAGACCAGCAGTGATGTTCTCATTTCTTGCTCAACGCTCTTATTGACAGGAGTGGAGGTTTTTTGGGCTTAGCCATGGCTTGCTCGAATACTTTTGGACTTGTTACAGGTGCATTTCTTCTTGGCTTTGGCTTGAGCGAAATTCCCAAAAGCATTTGGAGGAATGCCGACTGGACTACTCGTCAAAAAGTTCTCTCTCATAAGATTGCCAAAATGGCTGTTAAACTTGATGACGCTCATAAAGAACTTTCAAATGCTATTGTAGTAAGGCTCTTTAAACCCAACAACCCCACCCCCCACCCCCCCCCCCCACCCCCCAAAAAAAAAAAGTAGTAATAGCATATTTCTTCCCTTTTCTCTTGCTACGAATTCTCGTATAAATCACAGTGAAGGTGTTTTATTAATAGTTTTTGTGATCAGTTCTTCTAACTAAATGTATAATCCAATGTCGTGATGACATCTATTTTATAATTTTCAATACATGTTGTATCTACACTCAGTTTATCTTGAATCTGTAGACAAAGCGGATCTTGCAGCTTGTATATGATTTCATAGGCTTTGATTATTATACCTTGGGTTGGCAATAACCATATTTTATGATTCCAACCCATTTTTGAAGTAGAACCATCTTATGAAACTCTCCTAATCAGAGCTTGTATTAAGTTTCAAAACTGTGGGCAATATGTGTTTATCCTTTTTTGCTAAGTTAACAATAAGTTGAAGTAAAATTAGGAGACATATAGACTGTGGTGTGCAAAGTTTTGTTCTTTCATTCTTGAAAGACTTCTTGTCCCTTGATTGTTGTGTTGTGATGTTTCCTCCTTTACTTTACTAAGAGATTTTGTTTTACCAAAATTTATTGCATGGAATGTGGTCATCTTCCAAAACATCTTGCATATTAGGATGACAATAAGAACTGTTCTGTAGTAATCATACCACCTCATCTTTTCCAAAGGTGAAAAAGACACCTGTATTTTGTTTTTGCTCTGCCAAGGATGGAAAATGTAGTTCATGGCACTGAGCTTGATTGTTTTTATCCAACTGAATTAATAAAAGAATTTTTAGTTCTATTTTTCATCATTTTATTTTTTAAAATTTATGGTTTGCTTTGATAGGTTGCTCAAGCCACATCCAATCAGATGTCAAAGCGGGATCCTTTGAGGCCCTACATGGACGTTATTGACAATATGTTAACTCAAATGGTATCCTTGTTTTTTCTTGGATTTGTTGTCGTTGCACCCACCCACCCTCCCTCCCCCTTGCACGCTGCGAGATACCCATTTTTGAACCTCCACTAGAATCAACAATGTTTTCTTTGTAATATTTTCTGTCATATATTTCAATTTCCCAGTTTAAGGAAGATCCATCATTCAAACCACAAGGTGGACGGTTAGGGGAAAATGACATGGACTATGATACAGATGAGAAATCAATGGCAACACTTAGACGTCATCTTCGAC